>NW_022987869.1:7008756-7058756 GCF_902827165.1 Trematomus bernacchii
TTCTGCAGCTGAAGCTCCAGATTTCCCGCGATGTCCTCAATTCTCCTCGTAACAGTGCGTCGGGAGAGCGGCACTTTCTCAAATGCCTCCTTTTTCTCCGGGCATATTAGTGTCCAACAAACACTCCTTAATGAACTCTCCCTCCGAAAACGGTTAACTTTTAAGACATAACTCGTCTTGACAGCTGCATCTCTGGATGTGGAATGTTTTGTGGAAATGTGTTGTTGGCTTGCAGCTTAGCTAGCAAAGCATCCGACCCCTTTGCCCGCTCTTCCTCAGACAGGTTCTTGTATTTATCTGCGTGTTTGGTAGCATAGTGGCGACTCAAATTGTACTCCTTGAACAGGAGACAGCGACTGCGCACCACAAACTAAACACACAGCTTTACCTTTCACTTCTGTAAATAAATACTAAGCGGTCCATGTCTGTTGAAATGCGGCATTCAGTATCGATCTTTCTTTTTTTTGCCCTTAGCGGACATTTCGAGGACTAGCCGGCCAGCATCACTCGTAGCTGTTACGGCATGCGCGTTTACGTAAATAAATTAAAAAAACAGCAGCTCCCTTTTCAAAATAAAGCAACACAGTTGGAAAAGTATTTACGCCATGCAAGCAATACAGCTGTGTTGCTTTTATTTTGAAAAGGTTGCTGTTTTTTTCATTATGTTATAATTTATGATCAACCTCACACGGGCCGGCCAAGGCCGGCCAACGGGCCGGATGTGGCCCGCGGGCCGTAAAATGCCCACCCCTGATCTAGATTATTCTTTTTTAAGAGCGGTTTAATGACTGCAGTTTTCAGGGCCTCTGGAAAAATACCTGAGTGAAGAGATGTGTTTACTATATGAAGTAGATCTGAGGCCATGCAAGGAAAAACATCTTTGAAAAATCCTGTTGGAATAATATCAAGGCAGCAGGAGGAGGATTTCAGAAATTGAATAATGTCCTCTAAGTTTTTACCATTAATCTGATGGAATTGTGTCATGGTGTTTGAATTGATATTAGGTGGACATAGGGACAACACATTTGCTGTACCTGATGCAGAGGCACTGACTGCTTGTCTAATTTTCTGAATTTTGTCAGTGAAGAAGGAGGCAAAATCATTGCACGCCCTGGTGGATAGAAATTCAGAGGCTACTGACACTGGGGGGTTAGTTAGTCTGTCGACGGTAGCAAACAAGGCACGTGCGTTGTTTTTGTTTTTGGTAATGATGTCAGAGAAGAAAGACTGTCGTGCGTTTTTCAATTCCAAATTATAAAGGCCAAGTCTCTCTTTATAGATTTCAAAGTGAACCTGGAGATTTGTTTTTCGCCACCTACGTTCAGCTTTTCGACACTCTCTGTTCTCACGGTCATGGCCTTTCTCCATGGAGATATTTTCTTGCCAATCACTTCCTTTACCGTAGTTGGAGCAATGGTATCTATAACATTTTTAATTTTTGAATTAAAATGATCTACTAGCTCATTTACTGAGATGTTAGCAGGGGAGAGTGTGGATGAAAGATTCTGAGTAAACATTTCCCTAGTATTTTCAGTTAAATATCGCTTTGTGGTTACCTCTTTCTGAACATTTTTGTGAACGAAATAGAGCTCTCAAAGAAAACACAGGAATGATCAGAGAGTGCAACATCAGTCACCACAACCTTTGAGATATTCAGACCCTTGAGATAATTAAGTCCAGAGTGTGCCCCTTATTGTGCGTGGGCTCCGCCACATGCTCAGTCAGTCCATAGTTATCAAGAACACAAAACAGTTCTTTAGCCCCTCTGTCCTGGAGGTTGTCAACATGGATGTTAAAATCACCAACAATGACTAGACGGTCAAAGTCAATACACACTATAGACAGCAGTTCAGTAAAATCATCAAAAAAGCTTGCACAGTATTTGGGTGGTCTATAGATATTTAGGAACAGAGCTCGAGAGGAGCATTTCAGCTGAAGGGCCACATATTCAAAAGAAGCAAAGTCCCCATAAGATTGTCTTCTTGGATTGAACAAAATAGCAACTCCACCCCCTTTCTTATGCATTCTTTCCTGACTCATAAAACTAAAGTTGGGAGGGGTTGATTCGATAAGAACAGCTGCACTGTTATTTTGTTCAATCCAAGTTTCCGTTAAAAACATAAAATCGAGATTGTGCTCAGATAAAATCATTGATTAAAAATGTTTTTCCTGCCAAAGACCTGACATTTAATAAAGCTAGTTTAAGTTTGTTAAATACACTATCAGTAAAAACATTTGTGACAAGCTGTGGCTGACATGGAATCACTGCTAAATTTGATAACCTCACACAAACGTTTGAGCACTTCCTGTTTCTAAGCTGATTTACCGCTCTTAATCTATTACCTATCAACACAGATATCGGCAAAGCTACTGGCAGGCAGGGCCCCGGCATGTGCTGGAAAGAGTTGAGAGTGCCATATGCCCTTGAGCCTGGACCCAGCACATATCAGAAATAGTTTGTTGCGTTTTGTACACACACATCCTTATCAGGCTTCGGAGACTGCAGATGCTTTCTTGAAGGGAGGGGAGGTGGTTGACGTAGGCACGGTGATGAAGACGGGGGAGATGGTGCGCGTCTCTGCTTCGGTGATTTTGGTGGGCGTTGTGGAAGGGCGGGGGTAAAGGACATGCTGCCAGGGGGGGGGAGGTGGTTGACGTAGGCTTGTCTTCGGTGATTTTGGTGGGCGTCGTTGAGGGGCGGGGGTAAAGGACATGCTGCCAACCCTGCATATCGCCTTCATGCGGTCATCGAACTCCAGGGGGGAGGGCGAGGGTGAAAGGGTGAGCGGAGAGTAGAGAGAGCTGGGGGATGAATGAAGAGTATCCTCAAAGGCGTTGACAGGGGGGGTGACGGGCAGTGGAGACTCCTCCATTTGTGTCATAGGTCTCTCATAATCGGAACATTCCTCAGGCGGGTGCAGTGATACTTCTTCAGGGTTTTCTGCGCGATGTGTTGTGTCTTTCTCCTGTTTTGATTCCTCTTGCCGCTTGTCCTTGGCAGAGGGAACAGATTGCTGATGCAGGCAGTTGAATATGTTAGAGATAAACAATTTCACTCCTGACTTGTTCAGGCAAACTCCATCTGCCTTAAAAAGATGTCTGCGATCCCAGAAAAAGTTAAAATTGTCAATAAAATGGACAGAATGGTCAGTGCAGGCAGTTGAAAGCCACATGTTCAATGCAAACAGTCTGCTGAATCTCTCCACTCCTCTTCTGACTGGCGGTAGAGGGCCACTGATGAATACCTCCGCATTTAGAGAGCTGACAGTTTCCAACAGACATTTAAAGTCTTCTTTCAGCGCTTCTGACTGTTGTTTCACAACATCATTTGTTCCAATATGTAGTACCACATTCTTCACAGTCGGATGTTCAGCCCCAATATGCAGGATCTTCTCAGCCAAGTCGGAGACCATATTCTTGGGAAAACAGAGTACTTTGGTGTTGTTCTTACTACACAGACCTTTTACATCTCTTACAGCAGAGTCACCCACAATCAGAGTTTCAGGTCCAGTCGTTAGCTTTCCCTCTAGCCTTTTACTTTTGGAGTAGCTATTGGTCCTTACCCTGCTGTGTGAAGAGGACAGGTTATCCAGGTCATCAGAAAGAGATCTCCGGTTCTCGGTCAGCGGAGCGTATCTGTTCTGGATTGGCACACTTGGTGGTTTAGGAGGATTGTTTGTAGTTCTCCCTTTAGCAGCTGTCCACGGCTGTTTCCTAGTATGAATAGGGGTTGAAGAGGCACTCTTCCTGGGTGATAACAATGCAGGCCAGCCGGTCGCATCACAGATTTCAGAGCGCTGGGCTCTGCCTGTTATTCGTCCTCCCAAATCCCATGGAAATGATTTACTCTTAGGCTTTGCACCCAGAGAGTTCCAGGGAGGACTACCACTTGTAGATTTATTACCCAGTACACAGCCCTCCTGTTCCTTGGAAACCTTGTAGCTGCTAACTAGCTGTGAGTTAGCATACCCTTTTCCATTATTTTGCAACACTGGTAAAGTGGTGTTATTCCCACAACATAGTCCATTCACTTACACGTTAACTTCCAACCGTTGCATTTTCATTTCCAACACAGCCATCTTCTGTAGAAGTATGTGGAAGTCATCTGTAGAGAACGGAGGCATTTTGCTACCAACTAGCTTAAGCTAAATAGCATGCAGTAGCCTACCAGGCTTTAGCTGTTGCTAGGCCACGCTACTGTAAGACTGAGGTCGTCGTAAAAATGTTGAAATATGGCTGAAACCCTCCGTCTATTTACGATGAATAACTGTCCCAGTGATAAGTTAATGTCCAGGAGCCGCTGCTCGAAGTTTTCAGAGAATAAGAATAGGAAAATCAGCATAAAAAGTAAGCAGAGGCAAGAGCAAGCGGAAAAGCGTCTGCACTGTAAGAAAGATAAGGGGGGTAGGACTTCTACTCTTATTCAAGTACAAGATCAGATAACTTCTCCCACCTCTGATTATAGCCTTAACATAGGATTTAAAAGATATGGATAATGTGCATTGTGTGTAACATTATGCCCACAAAAAAATCGATTATAAAACTAAGGATTGAGCTAACATTAGGAGTTAGTGACAATGTATGCTAGTTAGCTAGCTAAACTATTTATTAAATAATATTGCGAAAAAGTAACTCTGAAACATTCACTGCACATCAGCTCAGCCACTCGAGCACCATTAAAAAGTAAAAAATGTAACACCCTGCATAATGACGGCATAGAACAGCTCAATTTCAAAGCATGGTAGCTAGCTGCTACCGTAGCTAGCTAGCTGCTACCTAGCTATGGTAACGTTAGCTAACATTAATTTGTTTTCGGTTGTTAAACAAAATGTATACCATAGCTAGGACTTTGACGTTTGCAATGTTTTAAGTCTTGAGTGTTTTGAATCCGTTGATAAATAGTTTTTACCATTACCTCTGAAAGTGCTGATTCCTCTCCTCTGGGCGCGCCACGTGCAGTGCTCTTCACCTCCTGCGTGCTAACTGAGTGGTCTCTGTAGTATCAGTGCCTTTGTGCATGCGCTCTGTCTGCCTCAGTGCATGATGGGTAAGTGCAGCAGAAGTCTCGTCTCTGATTGGCTGCAAATCGATTGCCCTGAAAATCCTTTGATGAACATCCAATCCTTGTATTATTTTAAGAATTGGTAACGCCACACCATAAAGATTAATTTAAAAGTAAAAAAATGGGGCGCAAACTATTTACATTGCAATTATAATTGTTTAATTCTTTGGATTTTATTTTCTTAATTTACAAAATGACAATGTAACTAGTTGATAAATAATAAAACAAACACTGAAGGCCTTCCAAAGACACAAGCAAAATATGTTATAAGTCAGTTTATTCTTTTAAATTGAGAATAGAGAACACTGATAACTAATGTTGGTGCACATTTATATAAGTTTGATTATGATCAGGAATATCCCATCTGTACTTTGCAGTCCTGTCCCAAGTACAAGTTAAGTAGGTATTAATCAACGTGTACATATCATTTTTAGTCATGCATAGTACTGCCTTCCTGTTTGCTTTATTTTGAGAAACCTATTCTGCACCTACCTGGGTTTTAAGAGAGTCCAATACCCCATGAGACTGTTCAGTCTCATAAAACATGCTCAATTTACTTTTTGAAAACACAAGCTCACAATAAAGTCAGATGGGAGATCTACAGAAGCAAAGTGTGATAGACAAAGATGCATTCCTATATTAAACAAACAGAAAATAAATCTTTGTTGTTCCACGAGGCAGTTGTAGCCATAGCAAATGGATTAACAAGTGAATTTATGTACTTAACCTTCAACTACCTGCTGCCTGAAATCCCTGTGACATCACTGTAGATTGTTGTAACCAACTAGCTGTGTGGGACATTATCACAATACATATTTAAGTTAATTGACTTGGATTGTAAATGTATTTCGCTGTAGCTACTAGCTTTGTCAACATGCTTTGGTGAAGGCCTATTCTTTCAATGTGATGCATTGAATACTTGGATATTATTAGACGTCTAAAAGGACAACATTGTTCGTTTTACTGCAATTGCAATGCTAATACCAATTTAGCATAGTGGTAGCACTAACTGCTAACACGGTTTTGATATTCAGTCTGGCTGTTAGTGCATGTTCAATGTTATGGGCTAAATTGTACATGCTAGTGTGATAAGGCCTAGGGGAAGATGCTAATGTTATTTAACTTCTAGATCCTTTCATTTTTTACTTAGAGTGAAACTCAATATGTTTTTTGCATACTGTGCGCCAATCACTCTGTGTTTTAAATATTGAGTCACACATTTTAGAACATTGATACATTTCTAAAAGCTACTTTCCTAACAAACATGGTGCAGTTGTAGCAATCGCTACGAGAATGCACTCTGTGTTAGCTGCACAAGGCACTTTGCGGTAGCTTCACGTCTCTGATGATCTGAAAAGCTAAATGATGTCAGAAATGTACACAGCTTTTTCTTGTGTTGAAACAGATCAGCAGGTCAATGTTACTTGGGTTGTGAACGCACAACAGTTGGTTGTTTGTTAGTAGAGTTGCTTTACTGTAATCGCAATGCTAATACCAATTTAGCATAGTGGTAGCACTAACTGCTAACAAGGTTTTGATATTCAGAGTAGGCTGGCTGTAAGTGCTTGCTAGCATGTTCAATGTTATGGGCTTATGCTAGTGTGATAAGGCCTAGGGGAAGATGCTAATGTTATTTAACTTCTAGATCCTTTCATTTTTCGCTTACAGTGAAACTCAATATGTTTTTTGCATACTGTCTGCCAATCACCGTTAGCTGCACAAGTGACTTTGCGGTAGCTTCGCGTCTCTGATCATCTGAAAAGCTAAATGATGTCAGAAATTGGCACAGCTTTTTCTTGTGTTGAAAGAGATCAGCAGGTCAATGTTACTTGGGCTGTGAACGCACCGAACACCAAAACTGCTCCCTGGCGCCGGCTATCTGGCAGCCTCTCTGCGATCCCCTCTCCTATCCGCATGTGGTTGTGTTTGTGCATGTATATGCTCTGTGTGTTTGTGCATGTACAGTATATCCTCCCTGTGTGTGTAATGTGTTTAAACCATAGACTGTATATATAAATGGACGTAGGGTCCGTGACGTCACCCATAGGATTCTGCAGAGTTGCCGAGAAGCCCTTAGTAGGCGGAGTCGGCCACTAACGGCTCGACAGTGACGTCTGAGTCTAACTCCCGCCTGCTACATCCTGCTCCAAATAAGGGCAAAGAGGCGGAGCCGAGGCGGGACCTTCTGCCTCCAGCTGGGAAGTAACAGAGCTAGCTCAAGCTAAGAAGCTAAGCTAACATGCTTCCCCATCAGCACACTGCCGTCACATTTTACGTTTCTAAGGTAAGCGGACATGAAACTATTCAGCAAAACTATAAATAATAATCTAAGTTATTGAGTTTTTAGCATAATACTTCAGAATCTTAAAATCCCTTAACGTTTGTATGCAATGTGCTAAATGCAACACTGGAATCAAGCAAATATTAATATGTTTGCATGACATTAGTTATTTATATTTTGCTATCACTTAATTATACGTTTAATACTTTTAAGTTAAGCTAAGGTGCATGTGATGGTAGCTAGTTAGTGCTCTTACCTGTGAGGCCTCCTCCAAACAGCATTATAACCAGACTGTATCATTAAAACTATAAGTACCAGTTCTAGATCCTTGACTTTAGACAAACAATTCAAAAGACAAAATGTATTTAAAGACCAATCTTTATTTGAAGGTGCCTCTTAACCTGAGATATTAGTTATACAGTAATAGTATTGACAATCTAAAAAAACTGAGCAACTCAACAGTCAACTTTATATTTCTTATTGTCTAAAGCATTTATTATTTTCATTTTCCCCTCATATTCAGTGTGGACGGATTGAGACAGCGTGGTGTCCAGAGAGCTGCAGAGACTTCAGGGAGAAACCTCCGTGTGATGGACGTCCTGTCTGTTGGTTTGGCCGGAGAGGACTGAGGGTCTTTCCTCAGCGAGGAGGACCAGGCCTGATGGAGGAGCCCATGCATAGCTGATACCACCTGATCAGGCCTAGTCTGTCACTTTATTTGACTAAATGTGTTTACTTATACATTTAATAGGTTTACACCTTCTGTCCATATGTGCTTTATTATTTAAAACATGTTTGATTAACTTTTGGTTCACATTTCAATAAATTGAATTTGTATTTGCACTCCTTTTGTCCATTATTCTTACTGAAAATGTTAGATTACACATTCACATCCGACTGAAGATTGGCCCCATTTATTTGCGTTGCAAACTCTGCGGTACAAGGTACATGTTGTGAAGCTCATAAAGTGAGGCAAATAGAAATAATCAGCTGATGGAGTGTAGATGTGGAAATAGGTGCATTCGATCAGCTGACTTCACAATAAAAGTAGTTTCTTAGTGAATGTCCTGTACTGGTCTTAACATCTCATAACAATAGCTTTTAATTTTCCTATTGGATGTTCTTCTTGACCCTCAGAGAAGGAGAAAATGTTGAGTCGTGTCTTTCAGGCATGTCCTTTCCTAACAAAAATTACAGGAAACATAAAACATATTATTGCAGAACAAGTGTGTTATTTATGAAAGAGGTGTGTTTGTGTTTAGGGGCTGTAGATATAATTATTTTGTAATTGTAATGTTTTATTTTATTTCAACAGTGAGCTACAAAGACAATCAGATTATGAATGAACAGTATGAAATTCATCAACATTGAAATATATTTTATTATCAAAATAATATTTAACTGTTATCAAAACTTAGTGCAACTGTAGAAGCTTGCTCTGTTCTCTCACTGAAATCATAACTTTTACCACGTTTTTTACAGACAATATTGAGAGATAAATAGCAGTTGTCACTGTGTGTTAAATAGCTTTGCCTTCAATACCTTAAATTAGAAAGCTGACAGTCATATTGCTTGTTAACATCTAAATGTAACCCTTTGCATGGAAAAAACCCTCAACTTCACTGATGTGTAGGTGATCTAGTATTTAGTATTGTTTAATGGAATGTATATCAGTGTATTAAAGTCAATACTTCATTTATTTAAACCAATATCTTTCTTGATTCTTTGTACAGTATGAAAAAAGAGTATTTGTACCTGTGCTGAAGTTCACTGCTGTGAGGAGTCCAGTTCTGTCTCTCACTCTCTGGTCCATCCTGTCTGCATCACCTGGAAACTTTAAACAAACAGATGTATATGTAAAGAACCATGTGTACAAACAATACAACTTATTCTCTTCTGTTGAACATGTTGGATTGTGTATTGTCCGAGTCAGGTTCCTTTTTATTTTACTGTAACTTTGGAAGTTGTGTTACCAATGCTGTTGTGTTACTGTTTATTTGATACCAATTTGGTAATGCACATTTCCTGCTGAAATACATGCATACCAAGTTACTGCGTGGCACTTTGGTTTTGATAAAACAGTGTAGTTCCACTATATAAACGTTACATTCATAATCAAACGAGACAATCTGCAAGATAATGAGCTATTTGTTGTTATTTTTAATGCTTGTCCTTCACACGTTAATCAAATAAAATAAGTACCGATACATAGCAGAACAATTGTGGCGATGTTCAGCTTAATAAGCCTTGTTCAACATAATTTATTTAGCTAATACTACAGCGGGCTGCAGGCGAACCAAGTCTGCGTTTCGCTGCATTCCTTGATCTCCAGTTATAATGCCGGACTCCGCCGCCGGCCGAAGCTAACGGAGCCGCCGGGACGCGCTAGCGAGCTAGCCCCCTGCGGCTCCGTTAGCTTCGGCCGGCGTGGACTCCGGCGGCCACCACTGGGATAATTGGGTCCCCTTTTAACATTTGCTCCCGTTTAGCATTATGGGCGTCACAGCCATATACTATAAAAGGCTGAATCATAAACTAAACTGTATATATATATATACACATGTATAAAGGGTTGCGTCCTTAGCTGGCTAATAAGCTACATAATAAGCTACATAACAAGCTAAACTAACAAGCACACAAACACCTGCTAACGGGATTAACATGTATAATATTATCATTTTACTCACCGAAAAAAGCTGAGAGTAGACTTCTTGGAAGGTCTGTTAGTACATTCAAGCGCACAGCACTACATTTCAATTGTCTGGTATTTGTAACAATATTCCCTAAAAGGCACAATCACCACGAACACGGCTAAAGGGTCAAGTACAGCAACTACAACTAACTAACGTTGTAGCCTAGCAGAGTGGACAAATTGCTGTTAGCTGACAGTGAGGCACGTACCTGTCCATCAAAGTGACCACGCCCTAATTTATGCAAAAACTTTAAGACCTAATATAAATAAAAGGGTCGTGTTAGAAAACAATTCACTCACAGATCCATAATCATGAAGGTGGAATCTAACTATATTCATAATAATATTTATTGGATCCATAGGTAGAAACATGTTTTTTTAGGCTGTGAAATTGGGCATTTTAACATGGGGCTCTATGGAAATTGCTCCTTTCTGCAGTCAGCGCCTATCGGCCAATATATGAACTGCAGTTTGTGGCACTTCCGCATTGGCGTCCCGGCTCTTCCCCAGAGTTTGCCGCTTGGTTTAAACACAACAGAGTGGGGGAAGACATTTCCCTCTGAGTGATGAATAAAGTATATCTTCTTCTTCTTCTTCTTCTACTTAGAAATCATAAGTGAATGGTCACATTAGGTTTGCCTGCAGTGAATGCTGACAGCTATGAGCTAGTTTATAGATGTATCATGGCATAGCCAAATGTCTCCTATATAACCCACAGGCTGTTACTGGTGGGTTATAGTATCAATTTATATCTGAATTGTGCTCTGGTAGGAATTCGCACCCAACATGCTAACAGTCAAGTTTTTTTTTAACTCTATGGTTTTTCACATTATTTAAATTCACATATTTAACAATTAAATCTTCAAATTAATACAAATGTAGCAATAAAGTGAAAGTCAAAATGTGTTAAAATGTAGTTTTTTTTTACTATAATAGGATAGTCAATACCTGTGTTTTTTCAGTTTATCAATGTAAAGTAGTGGTTAAATTAAGCAAAATTACAAAATATTTCTTTCTTTACTCATATATTTTCTTGCAATTATACATTTTTTAAATGAGTATTAACAGTATTTATGTATTTGACAGTTATATATAGCCATAACAAAAGTAATTTTTAGTAAAATTACAGAAAATGCAGCTAATTTTGCCAACAGAAAATCATTTATATTTACGGTTAGTTTTGTTAAATTCGCATTTAAAAACTGCTAAAAAACAGATAAATAATGTATTCCATTTCTACAGTTTTTTTTTGTTAAAATACATGACACATTTCAATAAACCGTTTATTCTTGTAAATTGAATATGATTTTCTGTAATTATGAAATACAATAAAAAACTGTAATTTTTTTTGGGGAAAAACTGTAAAAAAAATTTTTTTTTTTTACAGTGTGTGTGACACGAAAAAAATGCGAAAATCGTGTTGGTGAACACGAATCAATAGATTAAATTAATTTCGTGACTATAACACGAAATGCCGTGAGACTGGGTTGGACGTTTACACATACTGGAAAATGATCAGCATAAATTATTGAATATACATGGTCCTTAATTACCTTTTTGAAATAATGTAGTTTCCCCTTCCAGACACAGGTTGTTCTCCGCCATGAGATAAAGAAAAAAAAGGCGCACTAAAACTAGAGTGCATGCAATCAACTCCCTTAAAGAACACCGGCCTTAGAGCTTTTTCAGCACTGCAAGTGTTAAAAGAACACCCAAATCAACACTTATCAACTCGAAATAATTGACACTGAAACATTAACACTATTTCACAATACAGAATTTGCTGTGCATTACACTTTTAGTTGTTGATCATCCTGCTCGGTGATTGTTAGTTTACTTTGCACATTAGAACTAGTGTATGGTATTCCACGTTGTCCATTTGTTGTAACAGGATTTTGGAATGATGATCTCTAAAGTGTTTCCCCAGGCTAAAGAGGCCTAATGAGCAAATGTACAAATGCTCACCTATGACCAATGTATTTTGTGGGTTGTTTGATGTTGCTACTGATTAAATGTTATATTTAAAACACATCAAAATCACATTTTTGAAAATAAATGCATGTTTTCAAGAATCTGATGTGTACTTTATTTCCTGAAGTGTTAATGATTCACCCCGAAATTGTTTGTTTGGTGTACACCAGTTAAAAATGACCATGGAGTACATTTTCTCTCAAAGTGTTGAATAATCAGCTCTGCACAGTGACGCTAAAACACTGACTAACAGTACATTTTTAACTCTCGGAGGGTTCTAGGTTTACACTGCACGTGTTGGAAAACACTCAAACAGTGTCAACAAAAGTACCAGTTCTAGAGTACATTTTGACTCCCAAAGTGTTCAAATCTAACTCTTTATTTGGAGTATATATTTTACTCTTTTGACAGTGTTCAGAACTCTTGGACCTATATATATACACCGAAACTGGTGTTAAATGTACTCTTATAGAGTACAATGTACACTGTGATTTTTGCTGTGTACGAGAGTATATGACAGCTTCCGGTTTTGGGCATGCTGGCTGCGCATCACTCATTCCTCAATGGTAATGTTTAGATGGATTTAGGAACGTCCCCTCGATTCTATTGGCTCTAACGGTTCAAAAGAGGTGTCAATCATCAAAATCGACCGATGGGTTCCATAGATATGGCAAATGACCCCAGACGTGTTTTTTTTTTCTAAACCTCTCTAAAAAGGTCAAATGTCACTTGTTTTGCATCAATCTTGATACAGGCTACTTATTATATGTTATAGTTTGTATTCCTAAAGCTTTTAGTCTCCGATCCCATCATTCAAGGGTGGTTTTCACTATACAGTAAGTAATAGAATAGACTAGAATTGGGAGGGATGAAACCCTCTTTTAATGGTCACACATGCAGAGCACACAGCACACACAGTGACATTTGGCCTCTGCTTTTAACCCATCCTAGTACAAGGAGTCTAGTACTAGGAGCAGTGGGCAGCTATTGTACAGCGCCCGGAGAGCAATGGGAGTGAGGGGGGAAGGGGGGTGTCCAGTGCCTTGCTCAAGGGCACCACGGCAGGGCAGGAGGTGAACTGGGACCTCTCCAAGAGGCAGTCCACACTCCACATTTTAGGTCTGGTCGGGGACTTGAACCGGCGACCCTACAGCTCCCAGTCCAAGCCCCTACTGACTGAGCCACTGCCGGGGGTTTGTTTGGACGGAAACTATAATTAATTTTTTTTTACTATGTTCAATCTGAATTTACTTTAAAATAAAAACATCTATATTGATTCTGACTTTTCTACATCCAACTCACAGGTTTATCATTGCTTTGAGAAAAAAGATTATTCATTTACCCCTTTTAGAAGTATAGTCATTTGTTCTGGGAATGTCATTTTCGAGCCTGAGACCTGAAAAACAGGCTTGGGGCTTAACAGGTTAAGTCTATGATAATGTGAGTTATGGGCCTTTAGGGGTTGATTTATTTAGGATCAACTTGTTGGAGGCCAAAGCCAGGCGTGTACCAAGGGCAAAGGACGAAATACCAAAACCATATCTTGACACCAGAAGTATTGAGTGTTGTAACTGAAGTCAAGTATACAGTGCTTGCTTAGAAATGAGGGACAGGTCATAATGTAGGGTTTGATAGTCTGATTCAAAGTAAAAAAACGTTTACATTTTTCATCATTAAAGAAGTCTGGTTTGACTGATCGTGTCTACAGTAGCGACTTTGATTGGATTTTTGACATTTGATTTAAAAAGAGTAGATGTGTGTGGATTGTCTTTCCAGATTTATTTGAATACACCATTTACTTAGACATAAAGGGACAGTTTGGATTGTTTGACTTTTCCAGGTGTGATACGTAACATTGAAATGACAGCAATCACTCCAGCATTTAGCCACATCCCCTTCTCTTTAACTGGATGTCAGGCACAATAGTGTCCTCTTCAGTCTCCCCCCTGACATCGTGAGTGTTTTGCAGCGATAAAAACATGAACCTGAAGCCCACAGAGAAGCTTCCATGATGGGAGGAGTCGGAGATAGAGAGGCCCAGCAGGAGGTGTCAGTGCTGGGCAGGGATGAAGCCGTTAGCTCCCACTAATGGATGTCCTGATCCTGGAGGTTTCTGGTCACCGGGGGTCAGACTCTGCACACATTACACCTTCAAGACAAACCCCCTCCCCAGGCATCAGAGTGTGGACAGATGAATGAAGAAGGAGGAGAAATAGAAAAAAAAGTTCTTTCAAAAGATGAGAGTAAGAGATGTCCTCAAATGACTTGATATGTTCTTGTCAGTCTTAATCTCTGGGTGTTGTGGAGGAGCGGGTGGGAGGGAGGAGGGGGTGTGGGGGGGGGCGCACTGTAATCTCCTTCACAAGCAAACGGACAGAGCATTCAATTCCACCGTCATCTCCAATCCACTTCATAAGAGCGCGTTATTTTGCACACATCTCCTTTTCTTTCAGCATGCACTTGAAAAGACCAGACAGAAAAGGGTGATTCACGTCCTTCTTTTCTCTCTTCTCCCCTTTCTCTCATTCACTCATTTACATCAGCCATTATCTGGGTATATTGAAAGCGGCGAGATAAAGAGAGAGAAAAACAAGTGCCAGGAGAAGAGGAAGAGAAGAACAATAAAAGCAGGCAGAGGAGGCGCAGCGACGTTTGAATCAATTACATCCTAAAGAATCTTTCATTTGCATCCGTATCTGTTCAAAACCTGAACAAATGCCAGATGCCTTTGTGTCCAGTTATTTATAGTGGGTTGTTTTTTCCCGTTCGTAATTGTGCAGGAAATATCAAATTTGCATAGAGTGATTATTGTTGATTGTTTATCTAGCCGTCAGGACGATTCAATATTCCAAGGCTGACAGGTTGTCAAGTACTTAAAACTCATTTATTTGGGGGGAAATTTGCATGTAATTTGGCGGTAATGAGAGGGATGTCTGTGGTCATGGATTAGATGCTGCAGGGAAATTCTGGGCTGACTGGCATTCCTCCACTTGAAACACACGCTTTATCCTGGGCTCGGCTGCCGGGGTGATGCTAACGCTACCTAGCGCTGCACACCCAAACAACAGAGGATTGTGTACAGACGCTTGGCATAGCTGCGGACTGAATAACAGAAGCAGGAGCGAGCCAGCGCTAAACAGGAAGGATTGTGTTCTCCGATGTTCTGTCACCCTGCAGGCCCGCTGTCTGAGGAGGAGAAAAACGAGCTTGTAAACAGAGTAGTTACAGTATTTCTTCAGCACAGCAGATGCTAACTTGTGTTGCCCAAGCATATATTTTCATATACTGTAACATCGCTAACTAAAGGCAAATAACACAGAGGCTCAGATACTGAAGAAAGCTAATAACAGCAGGTGAAAAAAATGAAACAATTACCTATTGTGGTGCACATTCAGCTTATAATACTATGCGAGGTCACTGAACTGTGATGCTGTGATGAAGGGTTACAGTCTAGATTTGACAATAAAGTTTAATCGTATGGTATAAATTGGAGGAAATGCAGCAAACTCACTTTATGGAAGTAACGGAGATCACATTTTAAGAAATATATCAATTCTAGTCTTCATATGGGTGTTGGTTTTCATTCAGTAGAGGTTTAACTATACCATATTAACATTTTAGATGTATATGTTCATATTAAGCCTTTCAAATCCCTCATTTAACACAGAGACATTTTCTCATTTTCAACGATTTTCCATCAAAATCAATCATTGAGTTGAGATAATGAGGCAGGAGTGCAAGTTTGGAAATAAGTTATATATATATATATACTAAACTACACTAAGAAAGAAAGAATTAAACATATTTATTTTGTATTTTACCATGACCATATCGTGCCTTGTGGTGTGCTTCTGTGTAAAAAAGTGATCCATTTGTAATAAAAAATAAAATAAATAACTCTTTTGACGATGCAGTCTTTGTTTTCTGGATCCTAGGAGGCCATCAACTGATCCTGCAAATCCAACAGACCTTGAATGTATTCCTGACTTAACCCGGGTTTTAGGATGCGTCACTATTAGGATCAGGCTGGAGTTAGACTCTGACGTCACTGTCGAGACGTTAGTGGCCGACACCGCCTACTATTGGCTTCTCAGCAACTCTGCAGAATCCTATGGGGACGTCACGGACACTACGTCCATTTATATATACAGTCTATGGTTTATATACAAAACAGGTTTTATTAAAAAAATTCAGAACTGTACATTTAAAAACATGAACATTAACAAATTAAACGAGAACGAGTTATTTCTTTAAAAAACTTGAATGTATCCTTATTTTCAGGAAGAGGTATTTTCAGAAAATATAAAACAAATGTATTAAATAAATAACCAAAACGATAAGGAATGTCTCTTACCTTATAAATATAAATACAAAAATGTAAAAAAAATATTTTTAAATGAAATAACATACATACAGAATATACAAAATAACATTTGCTTCAATCAGGGTAAGAGTGGGCTGCTCTGTCTTCTACAAGAAGAGTACGTCCAACAAGACGGCGCCTGAGATGGAAAGCATCAACGCTGTGTCTACTCTTCCTTGTTGGTGTTTCTGTCTTCTCTTTCTCCTCCATTGTCTTATTCTGTGTGTTCTGTTTATTGGGAGTGATGTTTTTTGCGGGAGGCTTTGCCCGGGATTTCCTTACTCTTTTTCACTGGTGGTGGTGCAGCCGAGTCCAGCGCATTGATGGTGTCCATCTTGGCCATGTCTGCATCTGTTGACAGAGTAAACATGATGAAGACATTAAACCGACGACTAGGTGGCACAAATGCTTAAAAGAAAACAACAGTATCCACACAGCTTCTGTGCACAGCTCTGTTTGTATTAAATCACTGTTTCCCATGGTGATGTTATTCATTGGAGTTGTGGTCCTACCTTGTGGTTGTCTTCTCTCTTTAATTGAGAGGACTCGGCTCTAAATGGTTTTCCATCTTCCAAAATGTCCAGCATTTTCCAACCCTCTTAACTTTCTCCACCTTTGATTCTATCTCTTTCTCAATGTAAAAAAGACATATGTTTCTTATCTCTGGAGTATCTGACTTAATCTTAATTATTTGAGTGTCTCCGGGAATATTACCATTAGCTTCATTTGAAAGCGCTCGGAAATGATGATTGGAAAACTGTGATTGATCCTTATCCTTTACACACACTTGCACAAAAATGCCCTTTGTCAGACCCACGCCCTACCTGTCATCTGCTGGAGGAATTTCTTCCATTTACCTACGTCCAGACTGGAGTCAGAATCCTCTCCATCCACATCCTTGGATTCTTTTGCCTAGATGAAAAAAAGAAAAGAAACAACAGCCTAATAAGTAAAGTTGAACAAACATGCGTTGAACAAGTTACTAAACCAGTGGCTTTAATGTCTCATAAAAAATGTAACTAATTACCTTCTTTTTTTCTGTCTCTTCTTTGTTTGCAAGTTTGTCCTTTTTCTTTGGCTGGAGAAAAAGTGTGTAGAATAAGTCAAAAATGTACTCAAGCACACTACCAGACTATCAATCACTTCTTCTGTGACTGTGGAAGAACTCTGTCAAGTGTACTAAGAGGATGCTGCAAGTGTTGTTGATGCAGCATCGTGAGCCCCCTGCTCAGAGGGGCTACAGTATTTCCTCCTTTGTTTCACAGAATCATTTAACCTCACTTATGTCAAACTTGACTAGACCAAAGGAGCATTAAATATCAAACATCTCAGAACGTTTTTTGATGGAAGGAAAACACAAGTCCTCAATAAACAAGTCGGAGAGTAAGACTGAAACTTGTCAAAGAACTGGTTTGGAAACTGCTTCGAGCAAACTCTTCTCTGCATCTTTCACTCTGCAGACATTTTGCTCTCTGCTCTCTGACTGAACTTTCTTGCAAGTAATAAAGTGCAGCTGTTTTGATTCTTTATCAACATTTAATAAATCAAATCAAAATGTTTGCCTCCTGAGGCGTATATTATTGCACATATTAAACCTGGAACTAACAAAGCTTAAATGATTGCCTATAAAAACAACATTAAACATTAAATAATCAGTTGCATTCATTTCTTATGGCTCTATCTGCAGCTTTTCCAGAGTCATTTCTTATGATTACATTTTCCCACAGCTTCAAAAAAACAATTTCCCTCAAAGAACAAACCAAACATGCCCTGTTGTCTCAAGAAAAAAAGTGCAGAAGGAAACATCCATTGAAACTCAGTGTGCTGCTCTGTGATGCAAATGAGTTCAAGCCAGATACTTGGCATCTCATCTTGGGTGCAATGGCGCGTTTCCACTACACGGCCTCGCTCGGCCCCGCTCGGTATGGCTGGGCCTCGTTAGGACTGGCTCACTTTATGGCGCATTTCCATTACAGTTTAGGAACTGGGGTAGTATCTATAGTAACGCAGTGTAGGCGGAGCCGTGACGTGATCTTCAGAGAACCCCAGAAAAACAACACAGCCGTTAGCTGTTAGCACTCAGAGCTCACAGCTCCTCATATCTGTTCAGAAACTAGACAAAAGTTAAACAAGTACAAACCACAGACTGCCTGTGTCATGGTGAATACAGTCGCTGCTTTATTTATGTCTGTATAGGCCGTTGTTGTGAGTGTGGACGGTCGGAGCATATACTGCGTTAGCTTAGCCAATCTCCATTTAGAAAACACGCATTTTAAAAGGTTTTTCCCCTGCCGTCTCTCTGCAGACTTGACAAAGCATTAATTCATGGTTTTTACTAACCGGTATCAGTATGTTGTTACTTCATCATCATTTTGAAACGTGTATTACAATTAAATCACGGTCAAATATGTCCATCTTGTTGTAGTTGTAGCCCCCTTGCCAGCGATGCTCTCTCTAGTTTAGCATACTCAGCCCGACTCAGCCTCGTTGTCTCTGGCCCTAGACCCGCGATTTTATGAGGCCAGAAAAACTGTGAATTAGGACCCGCCGGCCGGTACTAGGCCAAGTGGAAACGCAACCAAAGACGGGCCGCTGACGTCACAGCCCTCTTAAACCGTGCTCCGCGCTGTAGTGGAAACGTGTCACAAGTTCATCAATGTTTGGGGTCAGGCTCTGAGCTGAGGAGATCCTCAGGTTTGAGTGAAGGTGTGCGTGCAATATACCGGCGGGCCGGAATTAAATCCACCAAGGGCCTGATTTGGCCCCCGGGCCTTGAGTTTGACACATGTGCTCTAGCATCACTAGTGGTATGAGGAATAACACATTTAAAGCCAATGCTTTTCAGCCTCAGGCCTTCATCAGAATACTCATATTTAAAGGGGACCTATCATGCAAAATGCACTTTTTGATGTCTTTCATACATAAAGATGTGTCCCCGGTGTGTCAGGGAATAAAAAACCCTCTCTTTTCCTCCGTACCCAAATCTCTAAAAACGGGGCTACAACGGAGCTGATCCAGATTTGCGGCGATTTGACGTCATATCGGACCCACAGCCCTATCAGAAACATTGCTATCAGAAACAATGCCCGACTGTTTTGGACGTAATATGGTCGGTGTTCACATTAGCATCGCTAACACTCAGAGCTAACCTGTACTGGAGAGCATGAGTGTGAAGAAGCAGGAAATAAAAAGGAACTCACCTTGTGGTATAACCGGCAAGAGAGAAAGCCTTTGAGCTCCATACTGTTTCAGAAATAATCCTTGATAATCCATGACATGGCGTTTCATCACGGCAGCATCTGCCGGTAGAATCTCCCGCATGAGCAGGCATAAGCTCCACCCCTCTTTTTTTAATCTTTTTTATTCTATTTAAAGCTTTATACGTAAAATCAGCACTTTTGAAACAGGAAGTGAAATAGAGGGATATGAGGCATGGCTAGAATGGGTGATCTGTTTGGTATTTTGAGCAAAACACTTCATAGACATGTTTTTTTATATATTTGTATATATCTGAGACCTATGCTATTGCCTAAAGATAGCATGATAGGTGACCTTTAAGTTTTGAGAAAGAAGCACTCATACCCTTTGCTGTAGTCCTTTCTTGTTTGGAGAGCTTGGCTGAGTCCTGCTTCTTGTCGCTGATGGGAATAGAAACAATATTTAGCACACATATCATAACTACCATCAAGTCAAAATAAGGTGTTTTGATTCCAGCAAAGAATTGAGAAATCAAACTCACCGTAACCACGATATTTCGAAGTCCAATAACGACTCAGATACTTGTGTCTAAAAAATAACAACATCAACATTACATATCGTTGATAAAATATTCTATATAGCTTTGCACAATCTCCTTTTTTCAAATGGATCAGATTCAAAAACTGCTTTTACCTCTTTAGTACGTCCAACAAGACTGCGCCTGAGATGGAAAGCATCAACGCTGTGCTCCTCCTCCTCCTCCTCCTCCTCCTCCTCCTCCTCCTCCTCTTCCTCCTCCTCCTCCTCCTCCTCCTCCTCCTCCTCTTCCTCCTCCTCGTCCTCCTCCTCTTTCTCTTCCTCCTCCTCCTCCTCCTCTTCCTCCTCCTCCTCCTCCTCCTCCTCCTCCTCTCTTCCCTCCTCCCTCATCATCCTCCTCCTCCTCCTCCTCATCCTCCTCCTCTTCCTCCTCCTCCTCCTCCTCCTCCTCCTCCTCCTCCTCCTCCTCCTCCTCCTCCTCTTCTCTCCCCTCCTCCTCCTCCTCATCCTCCTCCTCTTCCTCCTCCTCATCATCCTCCTCCTCCTCCTCACTATCCTCCTCCTCCTTCCTCCTACTCATCCATCCTCCTCTTCATCCTCCTCATCATCCTCCTCCTCCTCCTCCTCTTCCTCCTCCTCATCTCCCTCCTCCTCCTCCTCCCTTCCGTCCTCATCCTCCTCTCTTCACCTCCATCCTCCTCATCCTCCTCCTCCCTCCTCCTCCTCCTCCTTCCTCCTCCCAGCTGAGCAGGGCCAACCATTCTTGCCTGGAAGCTTGGTCCTGTTGAACCTTTGCTCCAGGTTTTTGTATTTTCGAAAAAGGTTCCTATTGGATTTTTTCAAAAGATAATTTTCCTCCTTGCAGCCTACAATGATTGCTTGAAGTTTTGCAATCTTCCTCTTGAGGCCTCCCTCCTCCTCCTCCTCCTCCTCATCCTCCTCCTCCTCCTCTGCAACTCCCAGTCCTGAAAAAGTGATGGCATATGATATTGTTATTACCAAGAAAAACGGGAAGATCAACAATCAATAAATACATGTTTCAATAATGACATAATGAAATGAATACATCCAAGAATAAATAAATAGAATAATAAATGCAACGTTATATTACGGTGCTTTGTCCCCCCGACTTTTAGACTTGGCGTTACCTGGAGATATCATTTGTCCCATCAATTGCGCGCGCACACACACACACACACACAAACACACACCAGAAAACATCCGTGTGTGTGTGTTTGTCCATGCATAAATGTTACAATAAACTACAGAATGAAAAGGATAAATAGTACAGTGCGTAATTTTTTAACCTGTTCCACTCTGAGCCTGTTTTTTAGGTCTCAGGCTCGAAAATGACATTCCCAAAACAAATGACCATATCTTCCCTTCTAAAAGGGTTAAATTAATAATCTTTGTTCTCAAAGTAATGATAAACCTATGAGTTGGATGTAGAAGTGTCAGAATCAATATAAATGTTTTTTATTTTAAAGAAAATTCAGATTTTACATAGTAAAAAACTGTAAATTATAGTGTCCGTCCAAAGATTATTTTTTACAGATAGTGAAAACTACCCTTGGATGATGGGTTAGTAGACTAAAAGCTTTAGGAATCCAAAGTACAACATACACTCTTAGAAATGAAATATGGATGTTGTTTGCATTAATTGCTTTTTTTATATTGAAACTACTAAGTAAATGCACTTTTTACAATTAAATCAAGAGACTTTAATTGCATTTATGTAAAAGTTCAAAGTTTTGGGATTACATTACCATGTTGTGTTGTATTTAAATGGTAAAGTTATTTAAAACGCACTGATTGTCCCAAAGTGCTTGCCGTACTTTCTCAGCACATGCGCTGTAAGACCGGGGACATGTGTCATTTGAATCCTGTGACTGTGAGATGACAGAACCGCATTTTTTCCCTTTCCTGTGCCATCCTGCGATGTTATGGTAAGTTTCTTAAATATTAACATATATTAAACACAAACGGTCCCTGAAATACAAAAGTTGATGTGTATTTTTGATTTCCCTGCTACCAACTGTATACTTTGATGATAGATTTGAAAAGCGGTGCAGCCTAGCTAACAGCTAGCTAACAGCTAGCTTAACGGTCACTTTTTAATTATGTTCCCTTGCACTTAAAAGTGTTAGAATATGTCACAAAAGAGGTGACATTTCAAGCTTTGTCTGTATAAGTCTCAATCGTTATGTATTTAATGATTTTAGCTTGATGTGGTTATAATAGTAATGTTAGCTCTTACCAAAAGTAAGTGGACACGTTTTTTCCCTCCTTTTTTTAATTTTTTTTTTTTTAAATGGGCTTGATTTAAAGATTTGAGAGCCTGGTTGCAAACATCTCCAGTGCCAAAAAGGTCATAGTCGGTTAAGGTCTTCTAAGTCTATTAAAAATAACTTCATCAAGTATAACGCCCTGAGGGAGGTTTTTTTGTTCAATTGTAAAGCTTATTTGGAAGAAATAAAAATCCCATCTGTGCACTGTACTGTTGCGTCAGCCGGAGCCGTGCCTGGTCGTTACGTTAATTATGTCGGCCAGGAATATCAAAGTGTGAATTATTTAAAGCATGTACAGGAACACACTCAACAAGCACATCTTCCATTAAGACAGCTCTTAAATAGACACGTAATTCACCCGAAAACGTGTTTCTTTATAATAATCAGAGAGAGAGAGCAAGATTAAATAGTGGCAGGTACTTCAGCCGCAGATGCCACTATTTGCTGAGACAACTGCGGCTGCTGAAGGGGTGTTACTCTGGGTGCCGAGCCAAGCGAATGTGTGTGGCAGTTGCCACTTACCTGCCGTGGCAACTGCTTGTGTTTAAACAGTAATTTATCGTGGAAAAGTATTTCCATGTTCTGCTACTCTGTAATTCTACTCAATTACATTTCAGTGGGAAATATTGTACTTTTACAACACTACATTTATTTGACACTTGTAGTTACCTTTTTAGATAATGTTTATATTCATATACATGTACTACTAATTTACTCAGTTCTTTCCAAAATATGCTCTATATTAACAAATCACAACATTAAAAAATCTTGTATATATGTAGATTTTTTATTATAAGAACATTCATTTTTATTCTATGATGCAACCCTTTTACAAAAGGCTTTCTGCACAAAGTACTTTTTCTTTTGATACTTTATTATATTTGGCTAATAACACTTTGGAACTTTACCTTAAGTATTATTTTGAACTTGGGACTATAGCAAGTAATGGAGTATTTATACTTTTACTTTAGTACAGGATCTGAGTACTTTTTCCACCACTGCTTAAGATCCAGTAATGGGTTGCTATATCCTGCACCTCACACCCTGAATTATGTTAATGGCTGCAATAATAGTTGTTATTTACAATACATTTGGATCATTAACACATTTCTCTTTTTCTCTAGGTTTTGAATGTGGAGATGCAAACAGTGGACTGAGACTCAATCTACAAGGTACCAATTACTGAAGCACTATAAATTAAAACACGGCCATTTTGGTCAGAGACACCCATATCCATGCACATACTATGAATGCCCATGCTCTTTCAAAACATGGAATGCTCTTAAAACACATTTAAGTAGATGTCATGTTGAATCTTTACCTGTATTAAGTGCAGAGCTATTTTAATAGATGCACATGTATAAGAAAAGAACCTCAGCTGAAATTCTTTGTTTGGTTTACACCAGTAGATGTCCTGTCCTTTCTGCTATGACACTTGATGGATATTATTAGCTTTAAACAAAACATTTTAACCTGTATCACAATGTGTTGCAGGTAAACGCAGAATTCACCCGCATCACCACCGTTCCGCTGCTGCCTACCTTCATGTCTCAACTGGATCGCCATTCGTCTCAGTTGATGAAGGTTTTCAAAAAGGGGGGAACAGCAGGACGCAATTTGGGCCTGATCATGGCAGCCATTGACAAGGTATGTAGTTGTAATAAATTGTGTAGTTTGGGCACTGCAACACCATATTCTCTTTATCTCTCTCTTGTTGTCCCTCTCATATAAATATATTTTAACCTCTCTGACCCCCTTTGCCAAAAATCAGCACACAAGCATAATCAGTATTCTTGTGTGAAGATTTTGAAAATGTGTTTGTCCCTCAGGATCCCACAGTTGAAACACGACGGGACTGTGTCCTTAAAGCGCTCTGCGTCTACTTGAATGAAAGTTCCGAGAGCTTCATAAAGGAATATTTGGTAAGTTGAAACATAGCCAAACACAGATATATATATATATACACACCTGAACATCAGCAGGAGAGGACTCTTTAAAGTAGAGACACTACATACTGATATACACCTGAACATCAGCAGGAGAGGACTCTTTAAAGTAGAGACACTACATACTGATATACACCTGAACATCAGCAGGAGAGGACTCTTTAAAGTAGAGACACTACATACTGATATACACCTGAACATCAGCAGGAGAGGACTCTTTAAAGTAGAGACACTACATACTGATATACACCTGAACTCAGCAGGAGAGGACTCTTTAAAGTAGAGACACTACATACTGATATACACCTGAACATCAGCAGGAGAGGACTCTTTAAAGTAGAGACACTACATACTGATATACACCTGAACATCAGCAGGAGAGGACTCTTTAAAGTAGAGACACTACATACTGATATACACCTGAACATCAGCAGGAGAGGACTCTTTAAAGTAGAGACACTACATACTGATATACACCTGAACGTCAGCAGGAGAGGACTCTTTAAAGTAGAGACACTACATACTGAATACACCTGAACATCAGCAGGAGAGGACTCTTTAAAGTAGAGACACTCCATACTGATATACACCTGGACATCAGCAGGAGGAGGACTCTTTAAAGTAGAGACACTACATACTGATATACACCTGAACATCAGCAGGAGAGGACTCTTTAAAGTAGAGACACTACATACTGATATACACCTGAACATCAGCAGGAGAGGACTCTTTAAAGTAGAGACACTCCATACTGATATACACCTGGACATCAGCAGGAGAGGACTCTTTAAAGTAGAGACACTCCATACTGATATACACCTGAACATCAGCAGGAGAGGACTCTTTAAAGTAGAGACACTACATACTGATATACACCTGGACATCAGCAGGAGAGGACTCTTTAAAGTAGAGACACTACATACTGATATACACCTGGACATCAGCAGGAGAGGACTCTTTAAAGTAGAGACACTCCATACTGATATACACCTGAACATCAGCAGGAGAGGACTCTTTAAAGTAGAGACACTACATACTGATATACACCTGAACATCAACAGGAGAGGACTCTTTAAAGTAGAGACACTACATACTGATATACACCCTGAACATCAGCAGGAGAGGACTCTTTAAAGTAGAGACCACTACATACTGATATACACCTGAACATCAGCAGGAGAGGACTCTTTAAAGTAGAGACACTACATACTGATATACACCCTGAACATCAACAGGAGAGGACTCTTTAAAGTAGAGACACTACATACTGATATACACCTGAACATCAGCAGGAGAGGACTCTTTAAAGTAGAGACACTACATACTGATATACACCTGGACATCAGCAGGAGAGGACTCTTTAAAGTAGAGACACTACATACTGATATACACCTGAACATCAACAGGAGAGGACTCTTTAAAGTAGAGACACTACATACTGATATACACCTGAACATCAGCAGGAGAGGACTCTTTAAAGTAGAGGACACTACATACTGATATACACCTGAACATCAGCAGGAGAGGACTCTTTAAAGTAGAGACACTACATACTGATATACACCTGAACATCAGCAGGAGAGGACTCTTTAAAGTAGAGACACTACATACTGATATACACCTGAACATCAGCAGGAGAGGACTCTTTAAAGTAGAGACACTACATACTGATATACACCTGAACATCAGCAGGAGAGGACTCTTTAAAGTAGAGACACTACATACTGATATACACCTGAACATCAGCAGGAGAGGACTCTTTAAAGTAGAGACACTACATACTGATATACACCTGAACATCAGCAGGAGAGGACTCTTTAAAGTAGAGACACTCCATACTAATTTGAACCTGAACATTTGCATAATATGTCCTCTTTAAATAAAAATAATTGAATTTGTTTTTTATTCAAAGTATTTGCTGCTACTTTGGTTATATTGTTCATGTACATTTACAACTACATGTATTTATTTACAATGGATCCAATAAAAGGATTTGCTCATTTGTTTCATATTATAAAATGATGTGTGTCAGGGCTAGTTCTCATACTGATAATCATGAATACTATGTTCTAATCCCACTTTAGGATGTTGAACTTGCAACAACCCAAATGGAGCCAATGGTATTGGGACTCTATCTCGTGAAACACGAAGGAGCAGAACCCGGGGAACCACTTGCGGATGTTGGCGTCATCATCGAGGGTGTTGGAGTGCTGCGAGAGCTGAAATACTTGGCAAATGGATGGGCAGTACTGCTTGGACTGATTTACAGCCTCAATCTGAGCTACCCCAAGGACCTGAAACATACATTTGAATTCATTCAAAAAGTATTGATGGGGTTGGATGGCAACAGACTGTCAACCAAGGTGCAGGTTCTGAAAAACAGATTACAAGAGTAATCCCAAGGACAAAATACTGTGACAGAGATAACGTCCAGTTCATTTCCATCTCGGTACACACACACACACACACACACACACACACACACACACACACACACACACACACACACACACACACACACACACACACACACACACACACACACACACACACACAGAGAGAGACACCACAAACACACCACACACAGAGACACCACAAACACACACAGAGAGACACACCACACACACAGACACTCACAATTGTATTTCTGCTTTTGAAAGTTCAAGACATATGTTCATGTGTATAACAGAGGCAAAGATCTACTGTAACACATTATGTGCTTGAGCAATATTATGTGATGCGTTTCATCTAAGTCAGACCTGGGCATTGTACGGCCCCCGGGCCACATACGGCCCTTTGGTTGACTCTGACCGGCCCGTGTAAGGCTAATTGGAAATTACAAAATAAACATATTTTCTAACTTTACCTCATGCATGGACTAAAGCTGCATTGCTTTTATTTTGAAGTTGTTTTTTATTCACGTGCATAATGACGCAATACGTATATCAAGACGTGCACATTATTGGATCCTTGTCACAAGACGACTTTAGCCCTCAAAAAAATGTCCGCTAAAAAAAGAAAGGTAGATGCTGAATGCAGGGTTTTCAACAAAAATTGGACTGCTAAGTATTTATTTACTGAAGTCGGAGGTAAAACCGTGTGTTTAGTTTGCGGGGAGCAGATCGCCGTGTTTAAGGAGTACAATGTGAGTCGACATTACGAGACGAAACACGTGGAGAAATATAAAAACTTGACTGACGCTGAAAGGGCGCGGACATCGGAAGCTTTGCTAGCTAAGCTGCAAAAGCAGCAAGGCTTTTTTACCAAGCTTCACACATCCAGTGATGCAGCAACCATGACCAGCTTTGTGATATCCCACAAAATTGCTAAAAACAGTAAGCCGTTCTCGGAGGGGGAGTTTGTCAAAGAGTGCTTGGTGGACTCTGCAGCACTAATATGCCCTGAAAAAAAAGCCGCATTTGAGCAAGTCCCGCTGTCCAGGCGAACCGTGACTAGAAGGATCGAGGACATTGCGGGGAATCTGGAGCTTCAGCTGCAACGTGAAGTGGCAAGTTACGACTTTTTCTCCTTGGCTTTGGACGAGAGCTGTGATGTCCGCGACACAGCCCAGTTACTCGTATTCGTCCGCGGGATAACACCGGACTTCAAGATTACGGAGGAGCTGGCAGCAATGCGGTCGATGAAAGGGACGACGACAGGGAGCGATCTGTTCACGGAGGTAAACGAGTGCATGGACACGCTGGGACTGAAATGGGACAGACTGGCAGGTGTCACAACGGACGGTTGTCCAAATCTTACCGGAAAAAATGTCGGACTTTTGAAACGTATGCAAGATAAAGTGACTGAAATCGACGCGGATCAGAAACTGGTATTTTTGCATTGTATTATACACCAACATGTGTTGTGCAAGTCAGTGCTAAAAATTAACCATGTTATTGATGTTGTTACTAAAATAGTAAACTTCATCAGGGCAAGAGCTTTGAACCACAGACAGTTTATCGCACTTTTGGAGGAGCATGAGACTGAGCATCGTGACATCGGCTACCACACAGCTATCAGATGGCTCAGCCTGGGCAAAGTGCTAAAAAGAGTTTGGGACCTGAAAGCAGAGATTCGAGAGTTTTGTGAGAAGAAAGGCAAAGACTTCCCAGAGCTCTCAGATGAGGACTGGATGGCAGATTTTGCATTTGCTGTTGATGTGACTGCACTGATGAATGAACTGAATACCAAACTGCAAGGCAAGGGCCTTTTTGTTCATGAAATGCACAGCCTGGTGAAGGCTTTCATGACAAAGATGCAGTTTCTTTCAAGCCAACTGGAGAGCAACAATCTCACTCACATGCAAACCCTGAAAGAAGTCACACCATCAGCTGATCACCTCCGCAGGTACTCATCCATGTTGGGAGCATTGCATGGTGAGTTTTCAAGGCGATTTGAAGATCTCAGAAAAATCGAGGATGAAATGCACCTGATTTCCTCTCCCTTTACCTGCAGTGTGGATAATGCACCCAGTGATGTTCAGCTGGAACTCATCGACCTGCAGTCTGATGCAGTACTGGCAGAGCACTTTAAGTCAGGATCTCTGCTGGATTTCTACTCTTCTCTCAAGGAGGAGAACTTTCCAAACATGAGGAGACATGCTCAGAAGATGTTGGTTCTCTTTGGCTCGACCTACATATGTGAACAAACATTTTCAATTATGAAGTTTACGAAATCCAGGTATAGATCCTCTCTCGCTGATGATCATCTGTCAGCTGTGCTTCGCATCTCCACCTCAGACATTCAACCTGACTTTGATGCACTCGTTAAAGCCCAGCAGAGACTAGATTTCTCTCACTGAACAAGAAAAGAGAACTTAAAAACACCAAATGAGGTGGTTAGACTACAAATGTTGGCATGTAAAGGCACCAACTAGCAGTGAACTGGGACACTTTCTTTGGAAGCCTTTTTCTCAAAATCACAGTTCAGTGATGTTTAGTGACAGTTCAATATGATGTATCTTGCTTAATATTTGGAGTACAAAGACAATATTGTGATGTCTTTAGAATGCTAAGAACCTCTTTCCAACAGTAAATGAAACTCAAAATGTGTTTGAGTGAATGTGACTGAAAATGTTCACTAATATGAGTCACAAATGGTGAAAAACGTTCATTTTGTTTACCATTGTTTTGGGAAATTTGATTTAATAAATGACATTTTTTTGTAAGGCAACCTCACTTTTTCATTGCTTAACTATAACATATACTCTTACCAGCTTGTCAAAACAATGCTATTTACTGCTTTTTATAAAGAAATACAATTAATATTATGCAGAATTGAGTTCAGCCTTTTGGCCCGGCCCTCCACAATATTTTCAGTTTCTCATGTGGCCCCATGGAAAAAATAATTGCCCACCCCTGATCTAAGTGTTTGGAAAGACATAAAAACACCATACTTCATAGTAAAGTTGCATTTTATAAAATATTCAGATAATAAGTCATTATTGTAGCTTTTCAGCCCACATGTTAACTTCTTGAGTCACTCGTGTTTCTCATCACTGTCAAGTTCAGCAGCTGTCATGGGTTTTTTACGCAAAGAGCTTTAAAATTCTAATATGTGCACCTACCACAAATGGGCTGTTGGAGTTAAGTGTTTTTTTGTTGTTGAATTGTTGGGGCAATTCAGATGGTTGTTTGCAAAATGCAATGTTATAAGTGTAAAATGAACATTTAAAATAAAGTGAGCGGAATACAAATTACTGAGTTGGAGTCATTTGAATTACTTATATTGATAGAGCAATTTGGATTAAATGATGTTAAGTGCAAATAACACAATCCTACAACATAAATGGAACTAATTTGTGTTAAGTAATTACAACCTAACTGTGTTAGGTAAATCAGTGCAAACTTTAAGTAAATACAACATAATTGTGTTCCCGAATTGCAATCATTCCCAGCTTGTATGGATAAGTTGACGCTAAGACATCGTAGGACAGTTGAGGTCCCCATTCCCATAAACCAAAGTTGTGTTATTTAATAAAGAGTTATAGCATTTAACAGAATCAATCTTTTTCCAGCTGGAAGGACAGATAACCCTGCACCACTGATGTAGTACGAAGATCTGAGCACCGTTACAACAGAAAAACAAGCACTTTATACAGGACAAACACAAAAGGGGGAGGTCTCAGCTAGGGAATTTACGTTACAGGCTATTCAAATGTTGGCCAGACGGGCGAAACTTGAATATATGGTAATAACAAACCTAAGATCCATATGATAATTGCCTGACAATGGTCAACCCTTCTGTTTGAGAACATTTACAGTAGTAGCTAGGCGTGAATTTAAACGTAATTAAATGAGACTAATGATATGTTTCTACGATACAAAGTACTGGTAGCTTGTTTGTTTGTTTATTTCATATTCCAACAGTCTTATTTCACCTGTCACACAGAAGTCCTGAACCTTGAGAGGACTGTCGGAAGAGATATGAGCCTCACACCACACAACTTTGAGCATGTGTTAAAACATTCAGCGTGTTTTACCTTGAGCCCAAGGTCATCTTCAAAAGGAAGACTCCGCTCTCAGTTCTCCGCTCACAGAGACACGGCAACAAAAGCAACTCCCGCCTCTGACTCACTCAAAGTCACCTCCGCTGCAAGGTTAAACGCTCACTGTATCCCCTCTTAAATATAGATCTGTCCCTGAGTCAGGGCCTCTGTGAATGTGAGCCACTTCTACTGTATCCGTGTGTGTGCCACTCTCATTCTCTAATGTGCTTATATCTCTATGTGAGTGAGTGTGCATGTGTGACTTTTTTTAAAAGGGTGAGTGAGGATAATCGGCCCTGGCGCACCGGACTAAAAGGCCGGGTCAGAGTTTTAAAGAGAAGCTATGTATTTCCCATCCCTGGATAACGGCGATGAAGTGGGCCCTTGTGATTCAACCTGAGAGCATGAAAAGGGCCTCAGAGGGGCCCTGCCATCGCCGGCCCCTCTCTTTATTGTCCTGCCTGAGCTCTCTTTCCCCGAGTGGTGGAGGGCTCTCAGTGCTTTACCTACCCAGAAGCCACTCTGCTGCATGAAAAGCGCAGGTAATGTCCTGTTCAGCCTGCAGCATTTCAAAGAAGCTACGTGTGTGTCGGAGTGTGTGTGAAACCTGATACAGGAGACTGTTATTTTAGAGAGATTCCTGACTGGTTTAACCCGTGGTAGTCATCGGTTAATCAGCTCTGATGACCATTATTAAGTCCAACCCCGTTGTTTAAAGATGACTTTCTTTATATAACAGGTCAATATAATAATCTCATAGCAGGACGTCGCTATGAAGCAGCACCTTTAGTAGTTTGTAAGTTTGCACGTTTTTTTTAAAATTTAGAATGTACCTTTTCAGTTGAATTAGATTGGGATTATAATTCATTTGAGAATGCCGTTGGGTTTAAATGTCAGAGAGTACTCGTTAAATGGTTGTTTAAATGGAAGATCTTTGTCAAGTTTCAGGAAGTAACATTCTAGCAATAGTAATAAGCTTTATTTGTATAACACCTTTGATACAAGAATTACAGTCCAAAGTGCTTCACACAACAGAATTGACATCTCAAATAGTCAGATGATATCACATACAATTACCAGTGAAAGACATAAGAATAGAAGTCAAATCATCATTGACATTGAATGTAAAATAGATTAAATGTACGATAATATGATGCATTAAATGATTGATTCACATTGTGATGACCCTTGGAAATAGTGGCAGTGTTGGGATGATATGAATAATAATAATATATAACACTTAGTATAGTGTCAGATGTCATGTCTTTTTAATCCACTCCCAGTTTGTAACATGCAAGTGAAGGTGTGGCGTTTAAAGAAGGACTGAATGAATAACTTAAAAAGCTTTGTTTTGTACAAACAAAGCACAACAATGGTATTTTTATCGGCCAGATCAATATATTCCAAAAAATAAAAGCAACTTGCCTGTAATTGTCAAAAAGGAGAATATATATTAGTTTACAGAAGAGAAAACAGAATAATACACTTCTGTTTATCTTATATGCCAGTGTAGTTCCAGGCCTCTGTGTGTTCGCCATGCAACTGTTGCTAATAATGTGATCCGGCTGCCATGTGCGCTTGTTCGTTCAATAACACTGAGGAATTGTTTGAGTTGGCTTTATCTGACTGTCATCCGGTCAATCCAACACATCTCATTTCAGCACCAGGAGCTGTCCACAGCTAATCAGCATAGGCCTTTGAATGGGTTTAACACTGTTATACTCTATCTATCTTCCAAAATAAACCCGCAAATATTTTTTTAGATATCTGTTCTTTATAAATAGTGATCATTGTCAGTTTCAGTTTCCCTTTCTTGTCCTGTTTTGGCTATCTGTGCTCTCGTGGGACTCTGGGAGAAAGTCAGTAAATGTTGCTAGCAGTCCGTCTTGTCAGCATTACAGCGATATTAATTCCTATTCGCTGTACAGTGTGTTGACAGCAGAGACAGCAGAATATGTAAAAAGTTGACATGGCTGACATGGTGACAGGCTGACAGAAAAATGAATTTCTACAGATGATCTATAAATAAGTAGATCTATAAAGAGTGTGTACCCCATTAGTTTTTTCCCTCTTATTTTCTGGGTTCTATTTCTTGTATTTCACCACACCTCCCTCCCCCGTCCTCCCCCCCCTCACTGGATGGCTGCCTGCCTCTGTGTCTGGGAGTTGGCTGGGGCAGAAATAAACCACAGTAATGGCTTTGCTTTGCTGCTAATCTTGTCATAAGAAGGTGCGGCCCTGAGAGGATAGCTCCTCGCGTGTGATATCCTAATTTAAACATCAAAAGATTCCATCATTAGGAAGCGTGCGTCCTAGCCCCAGTTTTCAAGGGAAATTATTACATCTTCCCGCCGCAAAAGTGTAATTCAGGAAGACATTTTCTGTCAAAGCACACACACATAAACCTCACCGGACTTGATGTTTGTGCACTTGAAGAAAAACATCATCATTAGCAGCTTTTCTCTTGTGATAGACGGAGCGGTGGCTTTCTGTGTCGCAGCCTATCTCTGATGATAGCCTTCATTTCTGCTTGTCTTTTGAGATTTCAGACGGGGACGGGATTAGTGGGATCCGGCCCCCCCCCCCCCCCCCCCCGTCCGACAGCCCCTCTGGTGGGTCTCCCCGAGCTCCGGAAGCCATCACGCTGCATCTGATGCATGTTGGGAATGCAAGGAAGCACCACACCTGGTTAATACTGTCATCTTGGTTGCAGGTGCAAGAAGTGTGTGTGTGTGTGTGTGTGTGTGTGTGTGTGTGTGTGTGTGTGTGTGTGTGTGTGTGTGTGGGTGTGTGTGTGTGTGGTGTGTGTGTGTGTGTGTGTGTGTGTGTGTGTGTGTGTGTGTGTGTGTGTGTGTGTGTGTGTGTGTGTGTGTGTGTGTGTAGGCAGTAGGAGAGCAAACATGCATAGTTATAAATGTATACTCTTGTACTAGATGGGTAGATAGGACATTATTTAACAAGTCAAAAGTAAAAGTCAACTTTATTGTCAATTTCTCTGTGTGCAGTATAACAGCGAGATCGAAATGCTGTTTCTTTCCCTCCCAAAGAATAGAACACATACATTATATACATATACAGGACACCGGTGTGAGTCTAATCTAATAGACTTCCAAACGGATTATCCAGTGTTTAGTAGACTTTATTTAAATGTGATAACTTGAAATCGGACTCAGAAGGTCACAGCACCTCTAAATACATATATTTGAGTGTCTTTTAGCCTTTTGTTTCGGCCTATAACTTTCACTTCAATCTAACTGAAACGCGTCTTAAGCACCTGCATGCAACTCTTCTCAGTAAAGAAGAACACCACATATTTATATTCTTTATTTATGTTGTCTTAGCGCTAATATACCAGTTCTGATTCTGATGTACGCAGCTGTCTTACTAATAGCTTCTCTTTGTGTAAGACACTCAGCTCTATGTCATTCCAATACTGTGCAGATTATATACATGTATGCTGGAAAAAAGAATCCACGCTTTAAACGTTTGTATTTAGCTAATACAGTTGTCCCTGCGATATCAAGAGTCATCTGTTAATTTGAGATGTAATAGCAATAAAACAGGCGCTTTGAATCAAAGTCTGGAGTTGGTTAATAGGCTGTTTGGCTGCCGTCTTTTTGCACAGGGGACGGTGTCTGGCGTTTGTGATCTATCGCTTCACAGCAGCACTTACGTGGAATTATTATCTCCGACTGATGATGGATTTAAGAGCGAATCAAGAAATACCATGTTCCATAAGAGAGCGCCATCAAAAGACCAAAGGGGTGTTTGCTCTTTCCGTTTCACTTTCAACTCTTTCCCGTACTCTTTGTCTCTCTCTCTCTCTCTCTCTCTCTCTCTCTCTCTCTCTCTCTCTCTCTCTCTCTCTCTCTCTCTCTCTCTCTCTCTCTCTCTCTCTCTCTCTCTCTCTCTCTTCAGGAATAGCACTACAGTAGCTGCTGTATGATTTATTCATTGTTGTGTTTTCATTTTCCTCCCCTTCTCCTTGAATGTTTGGTAGAGAGGACAGGAAACTTTGAACCAGAGTACAAAGCAATGTATATTTGGGTCACACATTTTTCACATTTCTTCTAAGAGCCGTGTGTGTGTGCTCTTCCTCTCTCCTCACTCCCTCCCTCCCCACTCTTGTCTGGTGACAGGGTCGACTCCTCTCCTCTCCGCCACGTTTCGTCCTTGAAGAGGGGGAGTCAGCGGGGTGCCCCCCCATCCGAAGGGAGGGGGGAGGGGAGGCGAACAGGGCAGAGAGGTTTGGAGCTAAATAATGGATGATTTCTTATTGAAATAAGGAAAAACACAGAGAGCTAGCATGTAGAATCCTTAATCCTACACAGAAGAACCAAAGCCCTTCCTGGTTACCGTCGGCAACGACACTGTGATCCTGAGCCTGTTTGTTAGGTGTCATCACAAGCAACACCTGATAGCGTCATCAGTGTGAAAGAGTGAGCCAAGCCCACCCCCCTTTATGTTCCCACAACGTGACTTTGACCTAACTGATTGAGCAGTCATTATCCCCCCCCCCCCAACCCAACAAAACCCAGACTAAACTTGTCTGGCCCGAAGCCAAGCTGGTAAAATATGATCCGACACTGAACCCATGACACCACTTTCTTCTTCCCAGAAACATTAGCAGCACTTCCCAGAGCCTCACCTTCACCGCAGACGGCCCAGCATGCTTTGCAAAACCTCCCAATCAACGTATTCACACCTGAGGAAATGTCTCCGGTTGATAAATATCTAATTTGGCTATCAAGAAAGTCAAAGAAGTCGTGAAGGTATCCAGATCGGACTGTTTTGCCAAACATGCTAATTTATGGTGTCAGAAGTGTGACTTTTCTCTGTGTGCGAGTCTGTCGCAATGCTATTTTTTTTTAGAGTTAATTATTCCAGCCTCACATTTTCTGTTGGTATTCTGAATTCAGAAATAAGCAGGGAAACGGCAAAACTAAATCAGGCTAACGATGTTAGCTGTAATTAAAATGGAGAAGTAGCAGGCTGCCACGCTATTGGCTTTGGAGAGAGATGTATTAGCCAGGCATATGGTTATGATAATTAATCCCAGGACTACAGAGAAACAAATAAACACACGCTAAACAAACAGGGGGGACCAGCTGAGGGCTGCAGGAATGGGTACTTCTGGGGAGGAACCCAAAAAGAACAGAAAAAACACAGATCCTTATCGTCATTGCTGCAAGAGCATGACACACACACACACACACACACACACACACAGGAAAGAGGAGGGGAGAAGAGACAGGGGATGAAGACCACAAGATCACCCCCTTAAGCAACGTCCTCACATTAGAATTCATCCGAGTTGCCTTGTTCTCCCTTCCAATAAGAAAAGCACGGACTGTGCTATACACAACGTTTATCTCTTAAGCTGTAGCAGGAAGCTTAACCTTTGCAATCATATGCCAATATTATATCATTGAGTCACCATGATGAAGCTATCAGTGTTGACGGCATTATCCCCTGTTTTTGTTTTCCCACAATACAAACGAGCAACAAAAGAGCTTCATCTTCTTACAGGCTCTGAAATTAACAGCCAACCCTTTTGTATGGGCTTATAAATAAACTGCAAATGCTTTCTTTTTTCTGTCCATTCTTCTTGAATCAGAGCTCAGACTGTGAAAAGAAGAGGAAGGGGAGAGTACATCATGAGGCCAGTTTGTGGTGAGTCGGAAGATGGGATAATGCTCTCCATTTCCCTCTATCTGCTCCCAGTTGGAGGATGAGGGAATAGCTGCTAATAAGGCGTTGGGTGAAAGGCTTTGGGAAAGCTCCCCGTGGTGCTGGTCTGTAATGGAGATAAGCGTTGCGGTGTTGTTGTCTCACAAAAATCAACAAAGGGAACATGCGATGGGAGATTTGCGGCCGCGTCCCCAGTGAAAAGCTTTATGGCTTTCACGGCGCGCTGATGTTTAGCGGCATTAGAAATCATTAGACCCCGGCATCGAGGGAAAGCGTGTGCCCCAGTTAACGTTGTTTTCAAAGTAATCCATTACTTCAACTTCCACCATTCACCTTCAGATGTGGGCAAATCTGAAAAAATAAGGACGAGATCTGTGTTTGTCAGAGATGGCAAAAGTACACACATCCTTTACTCAAGTAGAAGTACAGATACCGTGTTTAAAAATACTCAAAAGTACTGACTAAACTTCTTTACTCAAGTCAAAGTAAAGAGGGCTTTGAAATGTACTTCAGTAAAAAGTACCCATAACTAGCAGCTGTTTTAAAGAGTACCTGACCTCCCTTTATATTAATAGAACAATAATGTCATTGTTAGCTAATGAATGTTTCCATGCTGAACAACGGCAACATGACAACGTTTTCATTGGTCCCTCTTCTTTAGAGAAGACCAGGAAATGATGGATACACGGATCGTGTTCAAATCAATAGGCACGCAATGACTCTAATTTGTCCATATGGGTGTTTTTTTCCTCTCAACATGTGTATGTTTTCTCTCCGTGTGAAAAGTCCCAGGACATTATGAGGCAATTGTTGATTTGCGGCTTTGAACATAATTTGGATAGTTTTATAGTCAACCTTAGATGTGGGCAAATCTGACGGGAGGAGAAAAAAAGGACGAGCTTTCTGTGTTTGTTTTAGCTTAAAATATAGCCAATCTACATCCCTGCGTCTTGATCTGTAGAAGCGATAAGGCCAGGCTTTAGTTAGACGGGCAGCAGGTGGGGGGGTACAGAGGATGCTGATAAATGGGGCCAGTTTCCCCCGCATAAAGCGAACCCCCCTCGGAGGGAGGAGAGATAATGTGTGCAGAGTTCACAGGCGCTGTGGGTTGCTGCTGCAGGGCGGGCGGACATCTTTGGAGCTAAAATGATAGCTGCATAGAGATGAGGGGGCTTCCAGGAGGGGATTTCGGCCGAGCTGTGCACTTGCTGGAAAATGGGGGGGGAATGGACCCCTGTGATCTGCAGTGCCAAGAATATGCTTTACTCGGAGGAGAGGAGGCGTAACGAGACAGGAGTGGTCAGGAATAGTAGCATTTGTTATCAAAGTCAAGCTGTAGTATGCAAAGGCCAAGTTTAGAGTGTGGAGGTTATTGGCAGACTTTTTATTGCTATTAGGAGGGGAATAGTTGTTTTCACATACGTGTCAGAGCTTCAAGGTTGTTGAAATGGACTAATTCAACAGTATTGACAGTATTGTATGGATTCTGGATCAGCTGGGGAATCATTTAATGAAAGTATGCCTTAGGGCAGTGGTGTCCAAACTTTTTCACCGAGGGCCACATACTGTACAGAAAAATATGCGAAGGGCTGGGCCTCACTAGAGGTGAGGTATATAGCCTCATACATTCAGTTATAAGTCAGTAATATTAATCAAATGTAGATAAATGATGCTCGATACTTGAAAATGCCATAAGAAAAAAGCTCTGGATAGGTTTAATTTATTTTGCTCATCATAAGGGGAAACATGGCTTTTTTCTTATCAACTTAGATTTGTTAGAACCTTTTTCCAACTTTAATTGACTGAATTTATTTGGAAACGTGGGCTTATTAACACATGAATACTACTGTGTAATATGTTTTTACATATCTATTAACGAAGTACAACATAAGACGAGCACAAGTTTCATTTGTGGGCCATATTCAAAATGGCCAGCGGGCTGCATTTGGCCCCCGGGCGTAGTTTGGACCTGCCTTAGGGAATGGTATTAAGTTGTGTTGGTTTGGACAATATTTGATTTGATATCATTTGTTTCTTAATAGTCAATGAGATTTGTAACTGCAGGTTACTAGCTGGAGTTAGCCTTGCTAGCACTAGCTGCTAACCAGCTAATAATGAATGCACTGAACCTGTGAGGTCAAGCCTGGTCGTCTGGGGACCCATTAGTGAGGCGATTGAGCCCTCTCCTCTCTCCCTTTACGGACCCTCTGTCCTCCAGCCCCAGTACAGCGCCAAGGGCCAGGCCAAGCTCTGCCCAGGGACCCCACCTCGGTGAACTGTCATTTGTCTCGGTACCACAGGCTGCATTAAGCCTTGATCTATGGGGCGGGGGCAGCCTACTTGGCCCCGGGATTCAGACGCTGCTGTTTGCTGGGCTCAGGTTCTTCTTCATGGAGTATAAATGTGGGCTTGTTTAGAAAAATACCCCCCTAATCACAGCCATTTTTCATAAAAGCGTTCCCCCCTCAGCACAACAGTATCTTGTGAATCAGACAAAGCTGTCGAGTGAAGGCCTTTCTCTGCCTGCTGGTTACAGAATCTCCCATCTACTGTGTCCTGGCTCTGGTGTTAAGTGTCTCTCCAAAGGGTCTGTGTTGCTGTCAGCACTCACACGTTCACTTTTCAGCGCCGGACTCCTTCAGATGGCTCTCCCACTCCCCTTTCGCCTTATCTCAGTGTTTCTCAACATGGCTGTTAAGTTGTATGTGATGAAACCAGATATTTGGGTTGCAGCCCGGGGCCTGACCGCACCCCCCTGCTTAAGTTTCTCAGCAGTGACTGCTTTGTTTTTTCCCGTTCGCGGACCCTTTAGTGGTGTATACGTCTCTTCCTGTACAGCGTCCCTGGAGCCCGGCCAATCGCCAGGCCTCTACGAGAGCTGTCAAACCCAATTGTGCCAATGGAGGGTGTTGAAAGCTGGCATGCTAGACATTGAAGAAAAAGCCGTCGTGCTGCTGTCACATTACCCCTCAGTTGTGTGTGAGTGGGGGGAAGTTGCAATTGAGATCATTTTGCAGAAACACTATAAAGCCACATCAAGATTTCTGGAAATAAACAGTGGGCATTTGCATGTTTCTTTCTAAGGCAGTCTATTCATTAGATTAGTGTTGTGCTAATGTGAAGACTAGCCAGACTTAAATGCAGGATGTCATAAATCATAATGTTCACTTTAAGCTCATCCGCACACTTGCGCGTACACGCAATAATCGCACACAATTACACACTTAAACAAGCCCAGTGTTTGTGTTGGGCACATGTCGGAGGTGGACATCTTCAGCCTTTTTGTGAGGCTCCCATGAATCATTGCCTCTTATTCCCTTTCTCAGCGCGTGGGGAAATCACATTAAGTGGAGCGCCGTGTTTGGCTCACACCAGTCTTGTCTTAATAGCTGTAATTTGGAGAGGAAAGAAAAGAAAAGGGAAAGAATGGAGAAGAAAGCTCGCTCACGACACTAATTCCAGTCAACAAAAACACCCCTCTGCAATCCCACCACATTAATTTGCATTAAAATATCCAACAGCTAAATATGTAAAGACAAAATAGTGCCGTGCTATTTATACCCAGGCACATCTCAGCAGCTGTGTGTGTGTGTGTACAACCTCCTGCTTCTGTAGCACTGAACAGACCTCCCACACCAACATGGTTCACTTTTCCACCTTCGCACAAGTTAGCAAGAGTGAGAAATGCCATGTGAAAAGGGAAAAACAGAGTGCGGGCAATATTACGACCACGAAATTGTCCAGCTAAAGGTTAGTTATTTTTGTGGCACTCCAATTGAGAAGATCGGATCTATTTATTTCTATGATTTGGTCATGACTGCAGTGTTTATGCTCTGCTCTTCTCAAGTCAGGTCTCTTATTTTCAGCCATACAATACGATACGATCATGTATTGTCAGATAAAGTCTGAAATGGTTCTTGCATCACAGCAGCTCCATAGAAACAAGGACAAATATTAAGACACGATACAAGGAAACAGACATTTAACACAAAACTGAAGACAAACATGCTCAAGACTCTTTAGCGTACATTTGACCTGGGATTTAGCTCTGTATTTAATTTGAGAATTGTCTGGTGCACAAAGGATTGCTACTTTATTCAATTGTGGGAGCCTGTACCTCTAATTTGATGGTATGAAATGAATACGAGTTTGGCGAGTGCATTTTTCCCCGTCTACTACCGTTCTTGTTGGAAACTGCTGCAATAATATAAAGTCAAAAAAAAGTAGTTTGGACTAGACTCGCTTTGTTCTTCATTCGAAGCTTCCACTATACAACATATCCTGCCTGTGTGTGTAATGTGTGTAAAAAACAACAAAAGAATATGTCTACTCGCCCCGAAAAACCTAAGGCGGCGGACAAAATAAACTCTTAATTTGTGTCCTTTTGCGGACATATTCAATTTGGTCTTTCCAGGATATACACACAAATATGTATATGGAAGTACCTGCTTGAGTTTTTCAATATGGAGGACAAGTCTTTGTCTCCAAATGATCCACGTGTCTGTTGTTGGAAAATCCATCTCTTCCTACACATGATTTGTGCGTGGATATGAGGTGTTGCAACCTAATTCATGTTAAAGTGTCCGTTTGATCAGACAGAACAGGATGACAAGAATCCAGGCCAAAACCATTATACTTTATTCTCAATACCAACCACAGAGGATGAGATGAACAATAGGTAAAGAGGTGGTGGAAGTTGGCAGAAAAATGCCTTCACCTTCTCTTCCCTCCATCAACATTCATTCATCAGCATCTGTGATGACAGTAGGCCGGCTGCACCCACACACCCACATTACAGCTGATTTATGTGTGAGCAGTATTTCACATACACTAACACCTATAGGGGTATGTGTTTCATATTCCAACTGTTCCAAGAGGATTGAAACAAACAAAGCAATGCTGGTGGTTTAATGTGAAATGCATGGAGGGGGGAGAGTGTTGTCTAACGCTGCCATGTTTTTTTCAACACATCGAGAAAAGACATGTTTGATCATCCTTTGTTAAATACCTGTTTACTCGACAAGACACGGAAACGGGATGATTTATAATTCAAAGATTTACCGTCAAGTTTGATTCTCCGCTCTGCCTTTTTTATATCTGGATCTCATCTCTCTGGGTATAATGCGATGCTTTTATGCCGATTCTCCGCTGCTGAATCCGTGGAATTATCCGTGCTAATGCTCCTTTCTAATGCTACTATCATACTGATAATAGCATTATCTAATCCTGCCGGTGAGCACTTGCACCTCTAGCTGTTTTCTAGCCGTGATCCACATAATTCCACTAACTAATGCGCCAGTCACTCCCCACACTTCCCAACTGCTCCACTGCACAGACGAGCACCTCTCATGACCTAACCCCCCCCCCCCGGGGAACCAAAATCAATAACCAGGCCCTGCTCATGTTCTGGCTACAGGGTACCCTTTCAGTTTATTTGCTAAAATATTAAATACAGTGAAACGAAAGGCAAAAAAGAACACAAAAAAAGGAAAAATTAATGAGACTACATTGAAAATATCCCCCGTCGCAGGTTTAAAGAAGTATGGTTTAAGCAAGTGTTCATTGATTTTAATATAATAGTTGGAAATAGTACATTAACAAATTCTTTTTTCACCTTGTATCACTGCAATCCTGCCTCAAGTCCAACTTTCAAACCTAATTTCTCATGGCATGATTCATATTTATCTGATTGGTAGCAAACATATTTGCATACATATTTAAGAGTTATATTATATATTCAAGCACCAGTGGTGTAAAGTAACTAAGTACATCGACTCAAGAGCAATACTTTCATTTTCAGAGACTTGTAATTTAGTATTTAAATGTGGGACTACTTTGTACTTCTACTACATTACAATTCAGAGGTAAATCATGTACCCCACCACATGTATTTATCTTTAATTACAGATTTGGATAAATAATGTGAAATATAGTCAACAATTAAATCAGACTTAAGTTACACCTGGAGTAAATTCACAAGATACCCTGCAGTATACAAAGTATATATACTGTACATATATTACTCTGAAATAAACCAATCTGCATAATTGTTATTTTTACTTTTGGTACTTTAATATATATTTTGATTTACTTGAGTAACATTTTGAATGCAGGACTCTTACTTGTAACAGAGTATTCCTACACTCTGGTACTTCTACTTTCTTAAGTACAAGATCTAAGTACTTCACCTACCTCTGTCAAGCACATATAAGTTGTTACACGAAAAACGCACATTGAATCTAACGGGAACATTTAGTACCGTTACCCAAACAGTGGATGTTTTATAGCACATACATGCGTACAGTAAGTATTTTCTGTCCTCACTAACCTCCACTCCCCACCGATTGCCACCCACTTCTAGCACTTCTTCCACGGTGGCTGCAGTCATCTCTGGCTCCCCTCCTCTGTGGTCGGCTGGGCAAACAGCACCATCTCGGACAGAGGCCCCCCTCTCTCTCCTTTACAGGGGTGAAGGAAGGTGAGAGAGATGGGTGGGATGGGAGAAGAGGGGGTCTGGACACACTTTGGAGAGTCATGTCATGGCAGTATCAATCCAAATGTGTACTTACTGTTTAGATGAAAGGCCTTTCTAAGCTAAGGGCACAGGGTACCCTTTCAGTTTATTTGCTAAAATATTAAATACAGTGAAACTAAATAAATGAGACTACATTGAAAATATCCCCTGTTGCAGGTTTAAAGAAGTATGGTTTAACAAGTTTTCATTGATTTTAATATAATAGTTGGAAATAGTATATTAACAAACTCTTTTTCTTACCTTGTATCACTGCAATCCTGCCCCAAGAGTCATACACAAATATACCTTTTTTTTAAGTTTGTAAATGCTTTATCTGTAGAAACCATGCAATCCTCCATCTGGATTTTCCACCTTTACTTTGTTCAGGGTGTTTTTTGGCACCCTACTCTAAAAAAAGGTTGCGACCAGGTGACAGGAAGCAACACAAATGGCGGACAAAGCACATTCAAAAGAAAGTGAATCGCAGTGTGCGCTACTGCTGCTGTCTACATGTTGCTTCTTTGACTTTGGGTAGGCAAGGTAAACAAATATATATTAGGTTTTCTGATCATTACATTGGCTGGCGACTTCTATGTAGCTCCAAATACTTCTGCACTGAGGACTCTACCAATTTGTAGACATGATCAAGTCACTAGGGCAACATTAGTGCCCTGATTTGCTACCTTACACATTCAGGAAAAGCTTATTAGCAGTCTGTTTAACATCTAGAACATCCTGACTGATGGAGTAAAACCTCTGGTGACGACCCCTGATTCTGATTACTGGTAAACCCATTTGGGAGATGTCCTTCTGGATATATAAAGGCTCTATAGTCACGCAGGACGCCTAGGGACCGCATGGAGAAATCCTTCAACTCTGCCAACCCTACATTCATGGCCCTGTGTGTTTGGCTAGCCATTTCCTGGTGCAGCATTTGCTATTTTATTTGGCCCCGCTTCAGCCCCAAGGATAGGGGGACAGTTGTCTTCCCCCCGCTGCTGAGCCGGGAGAATTTCCTTGCTTACTTTTCCTCTGAGGGAGGAGAACTGGATGGATGCCCTGTATGCAGAGGAGAGGTTGAAAGAGAGGAAGCTTCCCTGTGTTTGGAGACTATTTTCTCTTTTCACCTCTCAATGCTTCTTGGACTGGCGGCATTTGGCTGACACTAGCTTTTCATCCCCAAAAAACACTATTAGTTGAGTCGCCTCGACATAAACAGATTTACCCACACTGCTTTCAACATTTGATGGGAAGACAAGCTGAAGGGAATTGCAGGGTGGACGCTGAAAGAGGCTCTGTTTGCAGGTGGAATAGCAAAACACACTTTTCACATTACGCTCGGGTGTTTTGTAGGCTTTTGGCCCTCGTGGAGTGAAGTGTGTGTAATTGTTTGTGCTCTTCAGCCTTTGTGAATTCCCTGCAGGTGCGTGCTATATGTCGAGGCAGAGAGGGACAAAAAAGATGGCGGGTAGTGATGCACCTGGCTCTACGCAACACCTTGGAGGATAGTGTGGGCTAATGATGTGGTTTTAAAACTCGCTAAACACTGCTAGCATGCACGCTGTGTCCCTGCATTGCCTGGGGTTGCTTAGTCTTCACCACAGATTATTCCAGAGATGCAACGCCCTCCCTCCCTGCTCCCGCTTTCGTCTCTTCCACAGGAATGAAACTTTTGAATGCACACATTCCTAGACATTCAAGGGATGGAGATTATTAACCTAATTCAATATGTGCTGCCTTATGGAACAAGGTAGACATAGGGCATGTTCTCTCAGAGTTCAAATGGATCATCTTTGGAACAGAAAGCAGCAGGGTTTGTTGAATATCCCCGTCACCTTATAAGATCCAGATGTCTTGCAGTACTGCCCACACTGTTTGATAGACTATGGAAGATGTGGCTAAAAGGCTTAGCTGTTAGCACCAAACAACAAACACAAGAATCCCTATAAATGATCTCTAAAAGTCCAATTTAGCAATAAAAGCCTTTCCTTTTCAAGTCCCTTTTACACATTAGTGCTTTTTATAACCGTACAGTAGCTTCTCCTCTGCTCACGCTCATCCAGCTTTACCACAGCATTCCTTATCCCTGTCTAATGTAGCTGATCCCTTCACACATTTCTCTCCCTCTGCCTCCCTCCATCCTTCCTCCCTAGCTTTTGTGAGGAGGAGAGGTGAGGGGATATGTGTCTTTAACTGAGCTGGAGCTCTGCTGCGGCTTACCTCTTACTGCTAAGATAGGATATGTGCTCTGCTTTGTTACTGCTAACCTGCTTGTGTGGGGCTGAGATCAGTGTGTTTGTGTGTTGCTGTGTATGTGTGTGTGAGCAGAGTAGGAGTACTGCGAAATCCCATTATGGAGCCAAGTTGCTGCCACGCTTTCCCCATACACACACTGTGAACCCGGTGTAATCCACTCACACACTCACCATGCATCCTTGTTTGTGTGTGCACGCTCACACAAACACATTTACCCTGTAGACTCTGCGGTGAGCTGTGTATCCCTATGCACTGTTGTGTTACCCACCGTGAAACATGACAGCTAATGATATCCAAGGCGTTTTAAAGGTGTGTTTGTGTTGGTGTGTGTGTGAGAGAGGGAGAGTTGGATTTCTTCCAGACTGACATCGATTAGCAGGGGAAGAGCATTGGCTCACAGTGAAGCTACAAAGTCAAACGCTATGCTTTCATATAGCTAATTGAATTGTACCCCCTTTTTAAAGATACGCAAGTTTAGTGTTTCCAGCAGAAATCCTTCTGATGAATGCTCAGATGTATCAATATATATCAAGCCCCATTTTGGGTAACTGTATGTTAAGGCAACAATCAGAATGTAACTAAGATCTACACTATAACCAACACGTTGTTCATTAAAGGGGCCCTTTTATGCTGTTTTGGGTTTTTCCTCTACTGTATTGTGTTATATAGGATTTGTGCATGGGAATGGTCTGCAAAGGCTCAAATCAAGAGGCAGCTTCTCTCCCACATACTCACCCCTAACCCCCCATGCCTACATACACCTGAACATCAGCAGGAGAGGACTCTTTAAAGTAGAGACACTACATACTGATATACACCTGGACATCAGCAGGATAGGGACTCTTTAAAGTAGAGGCACTACATACTGATATACACCTTAACATCAGCAGGAGAGGACTCTTTAAAGTAGAGACACTACATACTGATATACACCTGGACATCAGCAGGATAGGGACTCTTTAAAGTAGAGGCACTACATACTGATATACACCTTAACATCAGCAGGAGAGGACTCTTTAAAGTAGAGACACTACATACTGATATACACCTGAACATCAGCAGGAGAGGACTCTTTAAAGTAGAGACACTACATACTGATATACACCTGAACATCAGCAGGAGAGGACTCTTTAAAGTAGAGACACTACATACTGATATACACCTGAACATCAGCAGGAGAGGACTCTTTAAAGTAGAGACACTACATACTGATATACACCTGAACATCATCAGGAGAGGACTCTTTAAAGTAGAGACACTACATACTGATATACACCTGAACATCATCAGGAGAGGACTCTTTAAAGTAGAGACACTACATACTGATATACACCTGGACATCAGCAGGAGAGGACTCTTTAAAGTAGAGACACTACATACTGATATACACCTGGACATCAGCAGGAGAGGACTCTTTAAAGTAGAGACACTACATACTGATATACACCTGAACATCAACAGGAGAGGACTCTTTAAAGTAGAGACACTACATACTGATATACACCTGGACATCAGCAGGAGAGGACTCTTTAAAGTAGAGACTCTACATACTGATATACACCTGGACATCAGCAGGATAGGGACTCTTTAAAGTAGAGGCACTACATACTGATATACACCTTAACATCAGCAGGAGAGGACTCTTTAAAGTAGAGACACTACATACTGATATACACCTGCACATCAGCAGGAGAGGACTCTTTAAAGTAGAGACACTACATACTGATATACACCTGAACATCAACAGGAGAGGACTCTTTAAAGTAGAGACACTACATACTGATATACACCTGGACATCAGCAGGAGAGGACTCTTTAAAGTAGAGACTCTACATACTGATATACACCTGGACATCAGCAGGATAGGGACTCTTTAAAGTAGAGGCACTACATACTGATATACACCTTAACATCAGCAGGAGAGGACTCTTTAAAGTAGAGACACTACATACTGATATACACCTGCACATCAGCAGGAGAGGACTCTTTAAAGTAGAGACACTACATACTGATATACACCTGAACATCAGCAGGAGAGGACTCTTTAAAGTAGAGACACTACGTACTCATATACACCTGAACATCAGCAGGAGAGGACTCTTTAAAGTGGAGACACTACGTACTGATATACACCTGAACATCAGCAGGAGAGGACTCTTTAAAGTAGAGACACTACATACTGATATACACCTGGACATCAGCAGGAGAGGACTCTTTAAAGTAGAGACACTACATACTGATATACACCTGGACATCAGCAGGATAGGGACTCTTTAAAGTAGAGGCACTACATACTGATATACACCTTAACATCAGCAGGAGAGGACTCTTTAAAGTAGAGACACTACGTACTCATATACACCTGAACATCAGCAGGAGATGACTCTTAAAAGTAGAGACACTACATACTGATATACACCTGAACATCAGCAGGAGAGGACTCTTTAAAGTAGAGACACTACATACTGATATACACCTGAACATCAGCAGGAGAGGACTCTTTAAAGTAGAGACACTACGTACTCATATACACCTGAACATCAGCAGGAGAGGACTCTTTAAAGTGGAGACACTACGTACTGATATACACCTGAACATCAGCAGGAGAGGACTCTTTAAAGTGGAGACACTACGTACTGATATACACCTGAACATCAGCAGGAGAGGACTCTTTAAAGTAGAGACACTACATACTGATATACACCTGAACATCAGCAGGAGAGGACTCTTTAAAGTAGAGACACTACATACTGATATACACCTGGACATCAGCAGGAGAGGACTCTTTAAAGTAGAGACACTACATACTGATATACACCTGGACATCAGCAGGAGAGGACTCTTTAAAGCAGAGACACTACATACTGATGTACACCTGGACATCAGCAGGATAGGGACTCTTTAAAGTAGAGGCACTACATACTGATATACACCTTAACATCAGCAGGAGAGGACTCTTTAAAGTAGAGACACTACATACTGATATACACCTGGACATCAGCAGGAGAGGACTCTTTAAAGTAGAGACTCTACATACTGATATACACCTGGACATCAGCAGGATAGGGACTCTTTAAAGTAGAGGCACTACATACTGATATACACCTTAACATCAGCAGGAAAGGACTCTTTAAAGTAGAGACACTACATACTGATATACACCTGCACATCAGCAGGAGAGGACTCTTTAAAGTAGAGACACTACGTACTCATATACACCTGAACATCAGCAGGAGAGGACTCTTTAAAGTGGAGACACTACGTACTGATATACACCTGAACATCAGCAGGAGAGGACTCTTTAAAGTGGAGACACTACGTACTGATATACACCTGAACATCAGCAGGAGAGGACTCTTTAAAGTAGAGACACTACATACTGATATACACCTGGACATCAGCAGGAGAGGACTCTTTAAAGTAGAGACACTACATAATGATATACACCTGGACATCAGCAGGAGAGGACTCTTTAAAGTAGAGACACTACATACTGATATACACCTGGACATCAGCAGGAGAGGACTCTTTAAAGTAGATACACTACATACTGATATACACCTGGACATCAGCAGGAGAGGACTCTTTAAAGTAGAGACACTACATACTGATATACACCTGGACATCAGCAGGAGAGGACTCTTTAAAGTAGATACACTACATACTGATATACACCTGGACATCAGCAGGAGAGGACTCTTTAAAGTAGAGACACTACATACTGATATACACCTGGACATCAGCAGGAGAGGACTCTTTAAAGTAGAGACACTACATACTGATATACACCTGGACATCAGCAGGATAGGGACTCTTTAAAGTAGAGGCACTACATACTGATATACACCTTAACATCAGCAGGAGAGGACTCTTTAAAGTAGAGACACTACATACTGATATACACCTGGACATCAGCAGGATAGGGCCCCTTAAATATCTCAAAACGTTCTGGTTTCTCCTTGTGACTCCTACCAGTTTATGGTTATTTTTTAAGTTCTTAAAAAATGATTAAAATGTGATTGCCTTTATTTTTTTTAGATACAAATTAATTTCCTTAAACAGCTGGGCACTGTAGTCTTTATCAAATGTCACTCCCAACAGGAGTAAATAGTGCATTTGTTGGTGACTAATTTCAGCTGTGGATAGATAAACATTTGGGGCTCTGGAGTGTATTTCGGCAGCAGGACGGTGTGTGTGAGTGACAACAAACAGAGTCTGTTAAATTGTCCGTGTTGGTAATGATGAAACATGTTAGCAGGCAGTGTGGCTCATATGTGTTGAATAGTTTTTGGACAGCTCCATTGTTGAGAATAAGATTTATACGGCTTTGACTGTACAGCCAGTACTTGTGAATAGGATCTTTTTACTGTTGATTTGAGTCTTTTTGTGGGATCCGTTGACAAAAAGACTCAAATAGATGTTAAAGGCTATATATGTTATGAACTGTGCTGCAATATCATCTTTACAGTCCTGCAAATGTTTGTATTTTCTTTAGTTTTATATCACAGGAACATCATCTAGATTGTGTGACTTGCACTTCTGATCTCCTTTTACTGTTTTTGATTTTTTTGTTTTTAACCTTTTTACTGCTGTTAAACTCATTACAGGTGAACATCACTGAGGGCTTTTCCACCCTTCCCCTATGACTTCCTGTGGGCGGAGCATAGGGGGCGCTGCACACACTGCATTGCACCTGGCACAGAGGGGAGCCTAT